>NC_135545.1:56806109-56858519 GCF_045843805.1 Urocitellus parryii
TCTGTCATCTGCACACACAGGGGCTGCTGGGCTTGGTGTCCCCAGTCCAGCAAAAGGTGAGAGGGTGTCTTTCAGGGTGCTGGCACAAAATGTCCTGTGCATGGTGAACAGGCGGCTCAGGAGGCCATCTGGGAAGGTGGCCCGCGTGGGGCAAAAGGCCCGTCTTCACCTGGCCCTCGGAGGTCCCTTTGTGACTCACAGGTTCCTCTGGAGGCCAGTGCAGGTGAGAAGTGTGGGGCTGCGGGCAGCATGCTGGAGGCCCGTGGCCGCTCAGAGTGGCCGTGGTGCTCAGTGAGCACCTCCGGGGCCGCCTGTCCAGCACCAGGCTGCATGGAGAGAGGGCCTCCAGATGGGACACACGGTCCACGCGGGACCCCCTCTGGCCAGGCCCTCTCTCCATGCTGCCCTGGGCTCCTTCCTGGGCACAGGTGGTGAGTCTTGCTGCCCCAGGACAGGGCCTGCACCCCGCCAGCTGGAACTGGTGGGTGCCCCTCTGCTGCTGAGGGGAGCCCCTCCACATCCGGGCATTGTGTCCCCCTCCTGCTCAGCAGCAGGGCCTCTGGCTGCAGCCTGCCCTCTACCCGGCCAGGCCCACCACACAAGATCTGACCTGCAGCCACGGGTGGCGCGGGGCTCAGAGGTGCTGGCGTGGGCTGGCAGCATGGATTGCAAGAGCTGGTGGCGGAGAACCAGGAGATATCCTGGGAGTCCTCATCCTGACCCCAGGCTGTGGCCAGTCCAGCCAGGTCTGGCTCCAGGGGGCTAGTGGCTCCGGCATGATCTCAGGGGCAGTCTAGGTGTCTGGGCTGAGCTCCACCCGGCCTCTCACGGCCACCCCTGAGAGCCCACGTGGGGGCACACACAGGGAGTCAAACCAGAGAGCCCCCCACCAACAAGACGAGCACCCCCCCCCAGGACGCGGCCCTCGCTGAGCCAAATCCACTCAGCCAAGCCCCTCTGCTCCCCCACCTCCCACCCGACACCCTTCTTTGGAGAATGCCCCTCCCCCACAGGAGCAGGGTGCTGTCTTCTGTGTGGGTCTGGAGACCAGAAGGCTGCTCTCGGGTGACAGGGCTGCAGTCAGTCACTCACAGAGCCTCCTGGGACAGACATCCAGAGCAGGGGACCTCACGCCAGGCCCAAGTGGATCTTCATAGAATTCACATCAGTGCTCCTCAAATCACTCCATGAAGGAAACAGAGAGAACCCCTCCAAACCCACCCCACAAAGCCAGACGCACCCTAAAAGAGAGCAAAAGACACACCACGGACAGAAACTTCAGACCAGTGTGCTTGGTGAACACAGATGCAGAATTTCTCAATAAGATTCTGGCAAATCCCTACAAAAACATATTTAAAAGATAATGCACATGATCCAGTGGGTTTCATCCCAGGAATGCAAGGGTGGTTCAACAGATGGAAATCAATAAATGCCATCACCACATCAGCACACTTAAAGACAAGAGTCATATGATCATCTCGGTAGACGAAGAAAAGACATTTGACAAAAACCAGCGCCCCTTCATGTCCTAAACACTAGAAAAACCAGAGAGATCAGGGACCTACCTCAACATCGTGACAGTTACACAGGCTAAACCCGAGGCCAGCGTCACTCTAAATACAGAAGAAGTGAGAGCTTCCCTCTAAGAACTGGAACAAGACGAGGATGTCCTCCTCATCCCTGAAACGCCAGCCAGAGCCATCAGACAGAAGAAAGAAATTAAATTAGGAAAAGAGGAGCTCAAACATGCTCAAATGATGCCAAGGACATGATTCTCTACTTAGAAGGCCTAAAAAATTCCACCATGAACCTTCTAGAACTAGTAAATGAATTCTTCAGAGTCCCAGGATATAAAATCCACACCCATCAATCAAATGCTTTCCTATTCATCAGAGATGAATCCACCGAGGGAAAGATCAGGGAAACTACCCCCATTCACAATAGTTTCAAAAAATGAAATATTTGAGAATCAGCTTAACAAAAGAGGTGAAGAAAGCTACCATGAAAACTACAGAGCACTAAAGAAAGAAATTGAAGAAGACCTTACAGGATGGACGGACCCCCCCCCCCCCCATGCTCCTGGATAGGTACTTAACCTTGTCAAAATGGCCACACCACCCAAAGCCTTAAACAGATTTCATGCAATCCCTATTAAAATCCCCACGGAGTTCTTCATAGAGATAGAAAATACAACACCCCTCCTTTAGAAATACAAAAAGCAGTCATGAAGTTCATTTGGAAAAATAAGAGACCCAGAATAGCCAAAGCCATCCTTAGCAAGAAAAGTAAAGCAGGAGACATCACAACGCCAGACCTAAATCATGCTACTCAGCCACCGTGACAAAAACGGCCTGGTGTTGGCACCAAACAGACACGAAGACCAACGTACAGAATAGAGGACACAGAGACAAACCCACATAAATACGTTGTCTCACACTAGACAAAGGTGCCCTACACATCCACTGGAGAAAAGACAGCCTCCTCCACAAACAGTGCTGGGAAAACTGGGAATCCATATGCAGCAAGGTGAAATTAAACCCCTCTCTCTCACCCTGCCCAAAAATCAACTCAAAGTGGATCAAAGACTTAGACATTAGACCAGAGACCCTGCGCCCACTAGAAGAAAAAGTCGGCCCAAATCATCACCGCGTCCGTTTAGGAGCCGACTTCCGTAACAAGACTCCTAAAACGTAAGAAGTGAAATCAAGAATCGACAAACAGGATGGAATCAAACTAAAAAGCTTCTTCACAGCAAAAGAAACCATCAAGATGTGAAAAACAAGCCCATACCTGCACCTCAGACAGAGCATTGACCTCTATAGGTCTATAAGGAAAGAACTCAGAAACTCAGATAACCCCATAAATAGATGAGCAAAGGAACTGAACAGGCCCATCACAGAAGAAATATGATCCGTCAACAAACATATGAAAAAATGTTGGTCACCTCTAGCAATTAGAGAAATGCAGATGAAAACTATCCTGAAATCTCATCACTCTCCAGTCAGAATGGCAAGCATCAAGAATACAGGTGATAATAAATGTGGTGAGGGTGTGGGCGGGGGAAGGTTCAGTCATGGCCAGGGTGGGGGGCTGCAGATTGGTGCCACCCACTCTGGAGAGCAGTATGGAGATTCCTCTGAAAATCTGGAATGGAACCACCGTATGACCCAGCTGTCCAGAGCCCAGTCAGCTCCGAGGAAAAGCGTGGCATCCACAGGTGCTGGCCCTGCCCTCTCCTCCTTCCCCAGGGAAGCTGTGCCCCCAGCCTCAGCCTCAGAGGCTCACACCCCCAGCCGCGCGACTCGCAGAGCGTGAACATGTGCGCCAGCTGGTCCAGTGAGACCCTTCCCCGGGGTCTCCGTGCAGACCAGGACAGATGCCCTCATTCCCTTTGGGGAAGATACTGGAAGGAAGGAACCTCAGATTAGTGCCTGGCCATGGGCAGCCCCAGGAAAGGACCGATTGTGAAGGAGAGGACAGACTGACCATGTAGAGAGAGGCAGAGACCAGTTGGGAGGGGGGAGATGGGCTGAGGGCACTTGAGTTGCTGGACCCAGGAATGCCCTGCCCTGGGTTCAGGAGAGAAGTGAACATCCATTTACCCAAACGTTGTACTCAGGCGGCTCCTGATTGCAACCCAACCTGTCCCTGGTAGAAGAGTCGAGAAGCCAGTTTTAGAAAGCCCTGGATGGGGACGAGATGTCACAGCACTCCCCGCCCTGGCACAGCCACTGCTGGTGAGCAGGACACACTGCTAACGGAACACGAATGGACCCCGGGTCGCTTTAAAACAGACAAAGCCAGATAACGGAGGAGGAGGTGAGTGGGCCCCTGCTTGGCCCTGCACTCAGAAAAGAGCTGTCCCGGACCAGCTGACACTCACTGTGCCGGTCGACGGCTGGAGAAGCGGGGACCCTCCCCTTGGAAACCAGAGAAAACCCACGTCTGTGCTGGAAGTCGCAGAACCATAACTCTCCTGCTCAATTTCGCCTGAACCTCAAAATGAGGCAGTGATTATACAGCTGAGGAATCTTAATGGCTCGGGGAGACACTGCCACCGCCAGCAGAGTTCCACCAGAGGAGGGAAACTTGACCCCAACCCCAGGCTGGTGGTCGTCTTCCCGCCCAGGAGAGCGAGTGCCGGGCCAGGGCAGGCTTGGTCCCCCGAGGTCACCAGCTTCCAGGTCTGCAGCAAGCACTGGCGCAGAGGGCGGATGTGTGCGGAGATTCCGAGCAGCCCCTTTCTCACCGAGGCCTCTGCCGTCCTCCATGGTTCTCGACCACACCGAGGAGCAACGCTTGTTGCAGGACAGTTTGATTTCCTGGCCCCTGGGCCATAAGGGCAGTAGCTCTCCCCAGTCACGGTGACAACTCAGACCTTCCCTGTGCATCGCCAAACAACCCTTAGTTTTGACAATGGTGGAGATAGTGGTAGAGATGGTGGTGTAGAGATCATGAGGATAACAATGGTGGTGGTGACATCACGTGATGTGGGTGATGATGTCAGATGATGTGGGTGATGATGTCACGTGATAGTGATGATGGGGATGGTGGTGAGAGAGACAGTAATAGTGGCACAGGGTGATTTTAATGATTCATTCAGGACAAATATTTAAATCTTTCATGTAATTCCCGGCATGTAGTAAGCCCCTGGTGAACACAACCAGGATGACCACTGTCGTGGACATGATGAAGCTCTGGTTTGAAACTTGATCATCTGAGCAATTTTAAGTGCATCGGCAAGCATCTCTCAAAACCCCACCTACACGGATTAAGACCCTTCAGGGTTGCAAATAGCAAAGGCCCATTTTAAGCCGCCACAGCCCACTGGGGTGCCCGCTCCTCTCAGCTCGAGGGCCAAGCTTCCCTTAACAGGGCCCTGAGGCTCCGACAGCCTCTGCAGCTGCTGGCCTCTGCAGCCCTCTGCTGATCTCCTGTGTCGGTCACACTCTAGGTGGGACTTCCCACCAGGTGACAAGGAGCCCCGATGCTCACAGCCCATCCTCACAGCTCAGCAATCCCAGGACAACAAAGGCTTCTCTTTCTCAGAGTCGCAGCAAGAGACCTTCGTCGACGGCTCTGTGTGGGGTTGCTGGGATACTCGAAGGGCTGGACCCTGTGCTGAGGTCAGAGAGGATGAAGAGCTCTCGCCGGTCTCACAGCTGCCCTGAGCCAGGCAGCTGGACGGGCAGAGGCTGCACTCCCTCGAGGCGAAGGCAGGTGCTGTTCCCACAGGGAAGCTGGACACAGAGCAGGCAGATCAACAGGAAACCACACACGTCCAGGCACGGCCGACCCTGCCCTGGGACACCTCCACTGCAGACTTGCACTCTGCCAAGCGAAGCTCTGTGCTCATGGGCCAGGCCCTCCCGGGCAGCCGGAGGAACAGGGGCCAGGCGCTCCTGGGCAGCTGGAGGAACAGGCTCCCACCCTGCCCCAGGAAAGAGGCCAGGGCCGCTGGTGGCCTTGGGTGAGAGAAGACGCCCCCTTCCTTGGTTCTCCCATTACAGGAAAGGGTTAACGCTGGAGGGGAGGAACGCCCAGCTTGGGCGCCCATGGGGGAGCCCACCCGCGACTCAGGCTTCCTGCAGGGAGGGGAAAGGCTGGGTGGCCCGGGCAAGGTATGCTGGGGCGGGTCTGGTTACTCGGAAAGGCCCGGCACAGGCCAGCCCCTGGGTCAGAGTGCGCCCGAGAGCCCCGGGTGAGCTCATTCTTCCCAGCTGATGTCACGAGGCTTCTTCCTTCTGGGGGAGGAAAGGAGCAGCCCCCCGGGAGCGCTCAGGCCCAGCCAGGTCACAGGCGCCGCGGAGCATACGTGAGGGACGCTGTGTTCTAGAAAGGGCTGTGTGTGCGATTCGGAAACCTCAGGCGAGCCCAGGGTTGCTGGAGGAGCGGGAGCCATGCTGCCCTACGTTGGCAGGGAGAGCTGGCGGGGGTGCCTCGCGCCTGAGCCGCGTCTGCCACCGCCACCCACACCTCCCCTGGGGCCCGGCTGATGTGGGGCGATGGCGGGGAAACCTGGGGAGTGTGGTTCCAGCTCCCACACCATGGACAGACGGATAACAACCATAAAGGACACGTGCGCGTACCGCGCCACACTCCCTGCGCGTACCATCTCATTAACTCCACTTTCTTCTCCTGGCTCCAAAGGGCCTGTCTTAAGAAGCCGTGATCAAGTGACTTGCCCAAGTCCACAGCTGGAGAAGGTCACGCAGGACCCAGCCTCCACCAGGCAGCTGCTGGCACACACTCGGGCCCAAAAAGGCCACCTGTAGCAACTGCATTATGAAGACAAGGGTTTCAATGTTGAAGCGATTCTTAGGCCCCTCGATCCCCTCCACAGAACCCGCAGGGCCCTCGGGTGCAGCCTGAGAGCCAGGGTCTAGATTCACGTGGAGACACACCCCAGGTCCTCCGCTACAGGAGTGTGGTCGGCCGGCCAGCCACCCACTCTTGGGTCTACGCCAGCTCCGAGAAGCCACAGCAGCCTGGGACAGCCACATCTGGTCCCCAGACAGTGGTGCCAGGGCCCAGGCGTTTCCACAGAGGTGCCCAGGGAGACCGTCCTGGGGTCTGCTTTGTCAGACCCCACTGCTACGGGCAGCTTGACGTCCCCCTCCGCCCACGCCTGGTTCTTCAGGCTTTTGCAGACATTAATCAGAAAAACCCCAAAACAGTGGGGACCCCAAACTCTGCCCCTGAATCTGCCTCTGGAGCCCAGTCTGTAGCAGACACTAAAGAGGGTTCCGCCTCTGTCCCTGGGGTCACAGGACCTCAAGCCCAAGTGTTGGGAGCCTTCCTGGACCTCGCCCTGCATCTGACCCCTGGAGCCTGGGAGGCAGAGCCAGAGCTGATGGGAGACGGGAAGGAGGGACGGGAGGGAAGAAAGGATGGGGAGAGCCCAGCCCTCGGGTCCCCCCAGCGCACAGGCAGGCCCCGGGCCGCCATCGCTCCTTCCCACAGGGACACCTGCCACGCCAAGCCCTTCCACCTCCTGCCACGTCCAGGGGGGTTCCAGGGTCACTTCTACTTCTCGACGGGTCTTGGGTCTAGAAGGCGTCACCACAGCCCCCATTCCTCATGGGCACCCCTTTTGCCATCGTGGGGTGGGAGGCTGCCCTCCGACTGAGGACTTCACACTGTGCCCTTCAAGCCCCACGGCTGCCAGGTCTACGGATGAGCCCCAGCCACAGGAGGCGGGACCCCCCTCGCTGATCTGCCCACCGAGAGTGAGGCGAGAGCCCCCCGAGCTGACGCGGGCCCCGGGGCTCCCTGATGAAGGCAGTGATGAGTGTCCACAGAGGCCCTGGGTCCTCTGCAGGGGTGGGCGACACAGCCCCAAACGAGACTCAGGATGAGGGAGCTGAGTCCCTAGGGACAGGGTGGGAAGGCAGGCTTGGCCAGGGTCCCCTGAGAGGTGAGGTGTTCCTTGCAGGCCCTGAACCCTGTTAGCCAAAGTCCCCAGGTCACCAGATGGACACGGTGGGGCCCTCGGCCTCTACGCAGAGGGCCTTTCAGATGGCAGAGCTGGACTCCTCCAGCTCACGCCCAGTCGCCCCTCTGTTCTGCGGGGCGCAGGGCTGCAGGGTGGCTGGCCCAGGGAGAGCGGGGGCTGATTGGAACCATTCCTGTGGTCAGCGAGGAGGCTGCGTGCGCAGGGCTGGCAGCGGGGACAATATCTGCTCTGTTCTGCTCCCGACTTTACAGCTTTTCCTTGGCCTGTGCGGGTGAAAGAGGCTGATTAAAAACGGGCTGTTCTGGAAGCTGAGCAGCCTCCCAGAACACGGCCCAACACCACCAGGCGGGCTGGAGTCCCGCTGCCCGCGCCCACAGCAGTCCCGCCACAGGGGCGCCCCGCCTGGGCCCCGACCTTCTCTGGGCCTCTGGACAGCTGGGACACCAGGCCTCAGGACGAGGCTGACGGCGAGGGCACCTTCCAGCCCTCGGGCCACCAACAGAAGCCCTAGAGAAGGACAGAAAGACACGGATCCCTCCAAACCCGTCCTGCTGCTCCTGAGTCCGCCGAGCGGAGCGCCCGGGGCGTTGGGTTTCACGCGATCACTGTGTGGTCTGCTCCAAGCGCCAAGACTTTCCAACCCTGCGTTTCAACGGCGGTTACTCAAGTTTGGGTAAGAAAACACTTACCCAATTTCCGAGCAGACAGTGAACCGAGGGGCCCCCGTCAGGGGCGCAGGCCCGGGGAGGCGGTTCCCGGCAGCCCCGCGTGGCCACTCGGTGCACACTGCGGCCAGTGGGGCAGTGGCTGCGCCTGGCCTCCCGCCCTTTCACGGGAGATGGGCGACTCCCCAGGGCGGTTCAGGGAATTTCACACCGGCCTATTCCCTGCCAGAGGGTCGAGGCTCCCAGGAGGAGGCTGGAATGTTGGAAAATGAAAATACTGTTAACGAGGGGCCAGGGGGGGCTGGGAATGCCAGAGTGGGGGGGCGGGGGGGGCACACTCAGGACTCCAGGCCTCGGTGGCCTCGTCCATAAAACCAGGGTGCGGTGGCTGAGGCTAGCCAAGGCCACCCAAGGTGTCAGTGGCTCTGCTGGGCTCAGGCCCCTGACCCCGTCCAGGGCGCAGTCCACGTGGCAGGCGCCGTCCAGAGCAGAGCCTGGGGAGGCAGCACCTGGGGAATGATCTCCGAGTTGCTGCAGGTGGGGTCTCCAGACCCAGCAAGGTCTCACCTGCTGGGCACACAGCCCTCCAACCTGGGTGTGTGCCTGGGGCCGTCCCCCGGCCTCGGCTGCTGGCTTCCGGGAGAAGGCGAAAGGGCAGGAGCATCTGTGTGAGCCAAGGTGGGGGGGTGCTGAGCCCACCAACCCCAGCCACCAGCCTGCCGCCCCTGCTGGGCGCTAGGGACACAGGTGACTCCCTGCAGAGATCACCGTGCAGCTGGGGGCCTGGGAACTCAGGGCCCTGAGCAGGATGGCTGTCCTCTTTCCCACCGAGCAGAGGTGCCCTGACAGAGGGACACGTTCCCACGTGGTGTGGAGAGGACAACCGCGAGAAACCTGCCAAGTCACTGGCCGGTGACTGGTTGGTTGACTCTCGTCCCTTGGCTGTCCCTGCTGGGCAGCTGGCTGTCCATTAGTCAGAGGTGTCCATCAGACTGGCTGGAGCCAAAGCCGTACCCGACCCCATATCACCCTGTAGACATGGACTCGGGGTCTGGGGGCCTCTCCCCACGGCTGCCACCTCCTTGCTGACACCAGAAGCCCCTCCACACTGACATGGCCATCCCCAAGCTCCTCGCCGGGAACAAGGGCTCCGTGACTCCTCTGCAGGAGCACGTCAGGGCACCCAGCCAGCGGCCCACGTGGCCATCGCTACTGGACATGGTGACCCCACAGTGTGTAGGACAGCATTCCCACAGCTTCAACACGACGTCACTCAAGATTCCGCACACGTCTCCAATGAGCCCAGCAGTCCCCATGAGAGGGACGGAGGGACGTCCCAGCTGCCACCCAGGGAGAGCCGAGAGCCAAGGTCACCTGACTCAGAAGCAGCCCAGACACTCAACGTGGGGCAAACACGTTCACGTCTGTGCCGTCCCCTGGCCCACGCCATCTTCCCGGAGGGTCGACGGATCTCATCCTCTCCTCTGCAGGTGAGGAAACTGAGGCTGAGCAGAGGAGCCTCTCGGATGAGTCCGAGGGTGCAGGCCCCCTGCCTCTCCAGGGCTGAGGCCCACACTGAAGTCTCACGGCACCAACGTGCACTCAGCAGGAATCCGTGGTCACAAAAGATCTCCAAAGTGGGTGTTCCACAGTCTAATCCAAGGCAGGTGCTTTTGTCTAGTGCTTTCCAAGGAAAACCCACGGCTCACACACAGCAATGTTCTAAACCATCATTTTTTTCAACTTCCCATGAAAATCCCGAAGAGTTATAAAGGAAAAATCAACCTCTGGATATTAAATAAAACATCACACAATTCTGAAAACACCAGGGTGACCCAGATTCCAGCTCAGATGAAGTGGCTCAGTTCCCACACGTGTGGGGCAGGGGACCGTCTGAGCTTGTCCCCAGGTTCTGGGAGGTGGACAGAGCTTCCTTCCGGTCCCACATCATGTCTGGCCCCAAGTTCTTTTGGCACTGAAATAGTTCCATTTAGGCATCACATCAGTATCCCACATGCCACCATCCCTGTTCTGTTGGCCTCAAAGATCAGACCCAACAAAAGAGAAAATTAGTGAATGAGAGAATAAAGCTACAGGATTGCACAGAACGCAGCACAGAAACCCAGAGGCAGAAACATACGGAAAGCTCAGACACGGAAGATAAGGAGTCTTCAGTAAGACTCTCAAAGAGTAAAATAGTTTATTTACAAGTGAAATAAGCCAGGCTCACTAAGTCAAGGGCCAAGTTCTTCTCTCATATGCAGAATCTAAAGGGAAAAAGGAATGAAAGAGGGATCTCCCAAAACAGAAGGGGGGACGGTAGAGCGGGGTGGGGAGGGGATCCAGATTCACCAAGTGCAGGTTTGAACGTCTCTCAGTGCATTTCACTTTTTATATAACTGTCATGCACCAGCTAAAAAGAAATGACTCCTCAGAAGGAAGGGGCACGGCAGATAGTGCCGGGACTGGAACGGAACAAGCCGTTACATGCATTTATGAATCTGTCAAAGTGAGCCCCACTATTATGTGTAACCATGATACACACATAGAAACGTTTCTTAGAAAGGAATAAAGTGAAGAATGAGAGAGAACTACTTTTAACTTAAATAATAACTAAAATTTTTTCTGAAATTAAACAAGAATATGACTTTCTGAATTAAAGGAACATACTGATTTACAAACAGCTTGGGATGGATGGATGGATGGACGGGTGGATGGATGGATAGACGGGTGGATGGATGGATGAATGGGTGGATGGGTGGATGGATGGGTGGATGGGTGGATGGATGGATGGATGGATGGATGGATGGATGGATAGGTGGGTGGATGGATGGGTGGATGGATGGACGGGTGGATGGATGGATGGGTGGATGGATGGATGGATGGGTGGATGGATGGATGGGTGGATGGGTGGATGGATGGGTGGATGGATGGATGGATGGGTGGATGGATGGATGGATGGATGGATGGATGGATGGATGGATAGGTGGGTGGATGGATGGGTGGATGGATGGACGGGTAGATGGATGGATGGGTGGATGGATGGATGGATGGGTGGATGGATGGACGGGTGGATGGGTGGATGGATGGATGGATGGATGGGTGGTGGAAGGATAAATGGGTGCATGGATGATGAATCAGTGAAAGATGGATGGGTGGATGGATGGGTAGTTGGATAAATTAATATTCAATTGAGTTGTAAAATGCAGACCTGAGAAAAGACTCCCTTCACTTAGTAAACAATAGATTCCTACCTCCCTTGCTGTCAGATTCACTTTCCAGAAACTGAAAAGAGATCTACTGCTTTGGAAATCATTCAGACCACCAAAAACAGAACTGAAGGACTTCCTCAATGTGTGGCAATGGAGGAATTCCATTAGAAAGTAAAAAAAAAAATTAAATCCCTACCTTAACTCATAGGTAAAAATACACTCCAAATATACCGAATAGCAAAATGTGAGAAGAAAATATTAAAACATTTCAAAGAAAACATTGGAAATTGGCTTACAATTTTGATAAGGATTTTTAATAAGAGGTAAAAATGCAAGTTATAGAAGAAAAGTTGATAAATTTGAGGATACTGGGGAGGATATATAGAACTGAGTCTACATGAATGACTTGCCAATGGTGGAATTTCAGTGATTATTAGGGAACACATGTGAGTTCCTTCAAATTATCCTAGAAAGCAATAATCTATTCAAAGTCTCCAGACACAGAGAAAGACTTATCACCATCTCCATCACTATCATCATCACTGCCATCACCATCATGATCACCATCATCACCACCATCCCCACCATCACCACCATTATCACCATCACCACCATCACCACCACCACCACCATCATCACCATTACCATCACCATCATCACCATCACCACCATCACCATCATCACCATCATCACCATTACCATCATCATCATCATCCTCACCATCACCATCAACACGAAGACTAACATCACCACCATCAGCATCACCACCATGATCACCATCATCATCACCATGACCATCACCACCACCACCATCATCATTACCATCACCCTCACCATCATCATCAATCACCACCATCATCACCACCATCACCACCATCATCACCACCACCCTCACCATCATTATCAGTCACCATCATCATCAATCACCACCATCATTATTTCTAAAAATAATAGCCAGTATCCTGAGTGCTGATCGTGCACATTTAATCCTATACCTTGGACCTGCCTTCCCTCATTCAATTCTTATGAAAATCCTCAGAAGCCTGGGGAAAGTCATTGTTTCCATCTTATAGGTGAGGATCTGAGGCTCAGAGAGGTGCTGAGCTTTGCCACGTGGGTCTGATGCTGGGCTGGCCCACGAGGCACCCTCCATTCTGCCTCCTGAGGCGCTGGCTCCTGCGTGTCACCCTGAGATCTGTATCGAGTCTTCAGACCTCCCTCTGAAATCCGTCACTCTCCTGGGCCCACGTGCACCCGTCCCTGGGTTTCACAAGTGTTTGTGAAGACCCCGAAGTCCCAGGGGTTGTTCAGCACCCCAGAGACTTCGAGTGAGATCGCACACAGCTCCTTTCATCATGGACTGGTGGGAAACACTTTTTACACTTAAAAACACAAACCAGCATATTCAGTGTTTTCCGAGGGGTCCGTTACATAAGGCCCATTGAGGGCCCCCACCTGGTGGAGGGATCCGAGCAGGCCCTGGCGGGTGAGTGCCGCCCACAGCCTGGTCTGCCGCAGAAAGCTGTTTTTGCAGGTGGGAAATGAGTGCGTCCCAGTCAGGATAGAATTCCACAGGCCGTGCCAGCTCTCACGCGGCCACACGGCCCAGAGCCCTGGCTTGGCCAGCTTCCTGCTCCATAACCTGCCCCTGCACGCCTTTGGATATTAAAAAAAAATACAAGACAAACTCAGCCGCAGCCCAATTGCGGGGACTCGTTCCATCTAGATGCCGTCCCAGGGTGTCCGTCGCGTGTCCGTCGCCGGGCCGCGTTATCCTTTGCACGTCTATTTTAAATATCGCACACTTAGCCATCAGGGTAGAATCCATAAACCCTTCATGAAATTCCACCCACAAAATCACAGCAGAATCTAGGACTCACGCCGTGCAGTGAGGGGTCCGAGCTGAATGAGCGGAGCCAGCCCTCCCTGGACGCGGGCAGCCCACGTGGGGCGCTCCCCCTCCGAGCTGCCCGCGGAGCCCTCCGCCTCCGGGAAAGGCCTGGATGCAGAGCTCAGAGCAGTCAGGGACAGGGGCCGAGCAGAGCCCTGGGGTCGGCTCTGTTCCCCACGAGGCCTTCAGTCAGCCAGCTGAGGGCCCTGGGTGGCAGTGAAAGCTTCTCGCACTATGGGGCCCGCAGGGCAGACGTCCATGCTACAGCGTCTCCCCTGCAGGACCCACGTGGCCGCCGTCCAGGACCGTTCCACCTGAGTCCTCATCCACTGCAGCAGTGTGGACTCCCAGAGGCCGCGCCCAGAGCTTCCGCCCTGTGGCCGCATCTGCCCCAGGACCCGCCCGCGGCTCTGCATCTTCTCTGCGAAGACTTGCGGTCAGTGGACAGCAGCCGCCCTCAGCTCTCGCTGCCGTGTGCCCAAGGGGCGGAGGCCGCTGCGCCTCTGTGGGGTCCACCTGAGCCCCCGGCACGCCATCCACCGCTTCCTCCAAGCGCATGGGGGGCTGGAAGGGAGCCCCCCTCTAGGCTACCCGGGGAACTCGGCTGCACAAACAAACGGCCTCCTCGGCCTCCCTCTGGCCTCCCTCTGGCCCTCAGGGCCACGGAGACAGATGCCAACCTCCCTCAGCTTCTCAAGCCGCATAGAAAGTTCAAGGCGCGACAGAAACCCTGCTGTGTCCAGCGTGTCCCAACCCTCCTCGTGGCAAATTCCCTAATGGAGGGGCCCCATGTGGAGCCCCGGAGGGCACGGTCCACCCACCAAGATGGGTTAGGATGTTCTTCTCTGAAACGGGAGGCAAGGGCCGGGGAAGGAGATGGTCAGAGTGCAGGTCCTGCGCAGACCAGAGGACCTGGCCAGCCGTGCGGGACACAGACCTGGGTTAGGACAGGTAGATGCCGTTATTTTACGACAAATGGAATTCAGTGCCTTTCAGGGAGACAGCGATTCATCATGAAATCATGATGATGAAATATTACTTAAAACCCCAAACTTCGTCACCTTTGGTATCGCCCCAAGATGGCTGAAATGAGGTCCAGAGGATGTCCTTGAGGACGAGGTCCTGGGCAGGAAGGTGAGGGGTCCCGGTCAGTGGTCCCAGAGATGTTCACCCCTGAGAGAGGACGTGAGCCCGAGGCTGGATAAGTGACAGAGAGTGCTTCCCATGTGAGGTGCTGTCACTGGAGGACCTGGTAATGTCCCCATGTCCCACCCACCCTGAAAGGATGTGGCCGAGGCGGAGCCCAGGGGTGAGAAGGTTCCCCCTGGAGAGAGCTCAGCTAAGAAGGATTCTGAGGCCAAGGCCAGTGGGCAGCAGCTCTGTCCCCCAGAGCTGGCACAGCTGGGGACGCCCACAGAGCTGCTGCCCTGGCCACAGAGATCTACGTCCCCAGCGCCGGGGCCTGCAGTGCCAGCCCATGTCCAGGCGGGATCATGGCATCCGTCTGTTTGTCGAACTTGGGCCCAGGAAAGGGCCTCAGCAGCAGACTCCCGGAAGGTGCACGGAGCTGTCCAGACAGCCCTGTGAGCAAGCTCGGGAGGCCACTGCAGGGCGGGGCCCACGGACGGGCCAGGGACGAGGCCCTGACAGTCCCTTCTGAGAGGCTGCCGTCCTGTCCTCTTGGTTGCAGCGTGAGGTGCTGGTCACCTTGGTCAGCAGAAACCAGGTGGTGAATGTGGATCTGTGCACTGGACGCTGGAGCGTCCCTCCAAGTGGAGCCGGACCCCGCTGGGTCTCCAACGTGTGACCCCTGTCTTCAACAACAGCAGTGGCCTTGGTGACCGTGAGCCAGGGGCCGCTGAGGGCCCTCACCTGCAGGGAGGCGGGAACACAGCCATCTGCGGCTCCGGGCAGCCGTTCCTGCACAGAACCGACCCAGGAGCCCTGCTGCGGGCCTCCACCAGATGTCACAGGGGCCGGCTTGGGAAGAGGAGGGAGCCCGAGGCCCCGGGGCAGCAGTTACCTGCAAACAGGGTGGGCAGAGTCCAGTACCCAACCACAGCCACCCACCGGGTATGGGTCTTGTCCCTGAGTGTGGGCACCTGTGCACAGCCATCTCCAGACACCTGCTCACACCCACACAGAGACACACAAACACCTGCTCACACCCACATGCCTACACACACCTACACAAAGCCCTACACACTCCCACACAGAGACACACACACCTGCTCACACCCACACAGAGACACACACACCTGCTCACACCCATACAGAGACACACACACCTGCACACACCCACATGCCTACACACACCTACACAAAGCCCTACACACTCCCACACAGAGACACACACACCTGCTCACACCCACACAGAGACACACACACCTGCTCACACCCATACAGAGACATACACACACCTGCTCACACCCACATGCCTACACACACCTACACAAACCCCTACACACTCCCACACAGAGACACACACACCTGCTCACACCCACACAGAGACACACACACCTGCTCACACCCATACAGAGACACACACACCTATACACACCCACATGCCCACACACACCTACACACACTCCCACACAGAGACACACACACATGCTCACACCCACACAGAGACACACACACCTGCTCACACCCATACAGAGACACACATACCTGCTCACACCCATACAGAGACACACATACCTGCTCACACCCATACAGAGACACACACACCTGCACATACCCACATGCCTACACACACCTACGCAAACCCCTACACACTCCCACACAGAGACACACACCTGCTCACACCCATACAGAGACACACACACCTGCACATACCCACATGCCTACACACACCTACACAAACCCCTACACACTCCCACACAGAGACACACACACCTGCACACACCCATACAGAGACACACACACCCGCACACACCCACATGCCCACACACACCTACACAAACCCCTACACACTCCCACACAGAGACACACACACCTACACATACCCATGTCCTATACACACCTACAACACCTACACAGAGACACACACACATGCACACACCTGCACACACCCACACAGACACACACACCTGCACACACCCACACAGAGACACACACACCTGCTCACACCCATACAGAGACACACATACCTGCTCACACCCAGAGACACACACACCTGCACACACCCATATGCCCACACACACCTACACAAACCCCTACACACTCCCACACAGAGACACACACACCTGCACACACCCATACAGAGACACACACACCTGCACACACCCACATGCCCACACACACCTACACAAACCCCTACACACTCCCACACAGAGACACACACACCTTCACACACCCACACAGACACACACACCTGCACACACCCACAAGCCTACACACACCTATACAAACCCCTACACACTCCCACACAGAGACACACACACCTGCTCACACCCATACAGAGACACACACACCTGCACACACCCACACAGAGACACACACCTACACAAACCCCTACACACTCCCACACAGAGATACACACACCTGCTCACACCCACACAGAGACACACACACCTGCACACACCCACATGCCCACACACACCTACACAAACCCCTACACACTCCCACACAGAGACACACACACCTGCTCACACCCATACAGAGACACACACACACCTGCACATACCCACATGCCTACACACACCTAAAAAAACCCCTACACACTCCCACACAGAGACACACACACCTGCACACACCCACACAGAGACACACACCTACACAAACCCCTACACACTCCCACACAGAGACACACACACCTGCACACACCCATACAGAGACACACACACACCTGCACACACCCACATGCCTACACACACCTACACAAACCCCTACACACTCCCACACAGACACCTATACACTCCCACCTGCACACACCCACACAGACACATACACCTGCACACTCCCACACAGAGACACACATATCTACACACACCCATGTGCCTACACACACCTACAACACCAACACAGCAACACACACACCTCCACACACCTGCACACACCCACACACACCACACACAGATGCACAGCCCCCCGACCACGCCACGCCAGCTCCCTGCACCCCGCGGCCCTGCGGCCCCTCAGGCGGCTGTTCCTGCAGCGCTGGACGGAGCCCAGCGGGCTGTGTGCCCTGCCCCTGCCCGACTACGTGGCGCAGGCTTCCGGAGAACCCAGACGGTGGGTAACAGTAGGGCCTCCTTCCTGTCGGGGCTGATGGGACTGGGGAAAGATTCTTTTTCATGCTGGAAAGTACTTTTCCATCTCTGCTAGGAGATTTCCCGGCTCTGTTGATTAGTTACTCAGAATTAAACATCCCGCCTCGATTCTCGGCAGGAGAAGGTCCCGCCTGCCCTCCCCTCCGCTCTTCAGGGCCATGCAGGCTCAGGGGACCCACGTCCTTCATGCTCGGTCGGCCCTGCCTCCTGCGGCCTGTCCTCATCCTCCTGCCCCCTGCCCTGTGGCCAGGAAGCTCTGGGCAGTGCTCTTGCTCCCCCGGGGCCTCTTGCCAGCACCTCTCCTGGCCCCTGTCCCTCCTCCTGTCTAACTCAGACGTCCCACACCTCCCATATTCCGGCGTATACCATCTGTGTCCTGCACTCAGATGCCCCCCAGCGTGCCCGGTACACAGCCCCATTCATCCAACGACGTCACCATCTTGCAGAGGTGAAACTGGGCCATCATGTGTAACCAGGGGGTGAGCCCAGGTAGCCCGAGGTCAGACAGAGCCCGTGTCCCACACCATGTTGGTGATCAACTGTCACCTCACTGGCCACAACTAAGAAAGGGGGAGTGTGGATGGGCCAGGTTGCCTTCAAATGGCACTGGAGAAGAAGACCAGACCTTCAGAGTGGACCTCAGCCCTGGACAGGCATGGGGTGGCAGTTCCTGTGGCAGTCACATTGACAGAAGCATTCTAGTACCTATTTTGGTGGCAGCGCAGGAATCCTAAAGTTCGCCCAAAGGTTTGACTCAATGACTCCAGAGATGAGAAAATGTAGATTCAGGTTTAAGCACAAAGACACTTGCACTGGGCATGGTGGAGCACGCTGGGGATCCCAGGGCTCAGGAGGCTGCGGCAGGAGGAGCGCGAGTGCAAAGCCAGCCTCAGCAAACATGAGGCCCTAAGCAACTCAGTGAGACCCCCTCTCAAATAAGAAACAAAACAGGGCTGGGATGTGGCTCAGTGGTCGAGGGCCCCCGAGTTCAACTCCTGGTACCTGACCCCCCCCCAAAAAAATAGGCATTTGCTGAGCGCGACTCCAATGGTGAACCTGAGCCGCTAAGTGGCAGCGACGGGAGGGGCGTGAGACCAGCTTGGCCTCCCAGGCTCCAAAGCCCCCCCAAGGAGTCCCTTCCTGAGCAGGAAAACCTCCTCAGCGTTTTCAAGGCCAGGCAGGGACGTGCCCACCTCCTGCTGGACAGCTGGGCTGGAGGGCGCTGGGCAGCTCGCCTGCCAGCCTTGCGGTCCCCCAGGAACACACCGACACCCATCCCGGCCCCGGCACCCCAGGCCCTCGGGGTGGGGACCCTCCCAAGGCGAGGCTTGTACGGCAGAAGACGCAGACCTCCTGGGCGCTGGCCAGAGGGGTCGGTGCCCAGAGGGTGCACCCACACCGGGGAGGCTGCCTGGCCAAAGGAGAATGGCGCTCAGGCAGGAGGACCGCAGGCACGTGACCGAAGCAGGCAGCGGCCCTGGGCACGCAGCGTGACCCCAGGGGTATAAAGAAGCATGATCCGGTCACTTAGGACCACCCTGGAAAGTCGGGAGGACAAGTGGAGCTCAGCCCACAGTGACGGGGGGACACAGAGACGAGCATGTCGCGTGTCCTTAGCCCCCTGCTGCCTGAGTCCTGTCTGAAGCACCGTTGCCCTGCCCGGAAGACCTGTGCCACGTGGCCACCACGGGAGGAACTGCCTGACCAGCAGCCCCCACCCCGTCCAGCTGGAAGGCCAGCACACTGCTGTCCAGCCAGCCTGGTCGCTAGCCCGTGCTCCCAGCGCACAGCCCAGCTCACACCGGAAAACAACAACTTATTTAAGGGAGCAAACAGAGTGCCACCAGAGCCAGATCCTGAGGCTCCTCCCACGGAGCCCAGCCTCCACCTGGGCCAGGTACAGGGGCTCCTCCCACAGGGCCCAGCCTCCACCTGGGCCAGGTACAGAGGCTCCTCCCACAGAACCCAGCCTCCACCTAGGCCAGGTACAGAGGCTCCTCCCACAGGGCCCAGCCTCCACCTGGGCCAGGTACAGAGGCTCCTCCCACAGAACCCAGCCTCCACCTAGGCCAGGTACAGAGGCTCCTCCCACGTGGAGCCTTTGCTGGGGATGGCGCAGCCTTCCAGGAGTGCTGTGCTGCCTTTTGTCTGTCCTTCCTGCTCTGGTGTGTCTGTCGTGGTGGGTGGTAGGGGTCCTTCACCTCGGGGGGGGGGGGGGTGCAGGGAGACTGGGCAAGTCCAGGTCACGCTAGTCCTAGATGACAGTTCTGGATGACACCTGGTGACCACGTGCAGAACCGAGTAGAATCTGACCCAAAGGTTACGGTGACAAGGGGACAGACGCATAGTGAAGGCAGAGATGCCATGCCTCTTCATCCCAGGCCAGCACCGGGGGCCACCTGCAGGCCCGAGAGAGGGGTCGGTGTCTTCCACAGAAGCAGCCTCAGGTCCCTCAGGAGTAACCTAGGCCACTGTGCCTCAGAGCCCCCACGTCAGACGTGATCCACAGCGAGGCCAGCAGGAGACCCTCAGTGCGTTGCCCGGTCACGTGGCCACCGAGACCAGGGTTCTGCATCCCTGAAGAGCAGGAGCTGGGGGTGTTGGGCTTCTCTGTACACAGAGGGGAGCCTCTGATTTCCCACCCGATCGACACCAAGAATCATCCCTTAACAGTCGTCTGAATCGGATCCAAGTTCTGATGACCTTAGTCTTGTATTTTACACTTGATTGGCTCCCCTCAGCACATACACACACACGTGTGCAAGTGTGTGTGTAGGAGAGCGGCCCTCCAGGCACCCAAGCGTGCCGGTGGAGGACCAGGTGTTGAGAGGCTGCCTTGGTGCAGCCGGGCCTCCTGCTGTTCCATTTTGGCTGGGGCATCTCATGGTGTCCTCTACTGCCCTGTCCAGGCAGGTGCAGCCTGGGTCAGCTAGGTCAGCAGGCCTCCATGGTGCTGTCCTCAGAGCCTGCAGCACGTGTCCCACTGACACGCCTCCTGTCCTCTGGAGACGCGCAGCCCCCCCCCCCACTCCTGCTCAGCCCGAAACCAGCTCCTCTGGCCTGAGCAGCAGCCGCCGCTGGCCGCTGGGCCGGGGAGCACTGTGCTGCCTCGGTGCCCTGCTTCTGGCTCCCGTAGGTGACTACACACCAGAGGTGGGGGCAGATGGCACACCCGCAGTCAGCAAGCCCTTGGCCAGCCACCCAAGCCTGCCCGAGCTGTAGCACAGGACGGCACCCACCCTGCGCAAGGCTCTGGAAACCGAGCCACCGGGAACACCGAAGGAAGCACTTACGTACTCAGGCTCGCACCTGAAGCAGCTCAGCCCCAGGCAAAGGCAAGGCCACTTGGCCTCTAGCCACGGCCTCCCTGTTTTTTGCTTGTGTGGCTGGGCAAGTGACCTGCCCGCTCGGCATCTCACCTTCCCCCAGGCCAAATGTGAAGCCGGGCCCTCACCTCGTAGGGCCTGCAGGAGCCCCGTGAGCCTACTGCCACTACTACTACTGCCACTACTCCTACTCCCGTGTGCCCCAGCCTTAATAAAGCAGATAAAGCCCCAATGCACAACTGCCACATGGACTTTTCTCATAGGGTGCCAAGTCACAGCGTGCCAACTCATTCTGATAAGGAGTTGTTTGTCACAGACTACAGCGGAGCCAGCGCCATCTTGTAATGGCGACCATAGTCCACAGAAACGGCTCACCACAGGCTGCAGCGAAGGTCCAACAGCCTGAGACGCGTCACGCGTGGAGCTGGCATGAAGGGAGGTCTGCGCCCCTGCCTTGGCCCCCACCATCAGCAGCCCCGGGAGCCGGCCAGCTTTATCCCCGCAGGGTTTCAGCACTGGGCGAGGGGCAGGGCTGTGGCTGTCCAAGCTCCTCACCTGAAACTCTGGGGCCAGATGTGTTGGATCTCGGAGTCTGGGGCTGGGGAAGGCATTCCCAGCACCTCTGGGTGTGGGCCTGGGAAGCCCCAGCGGTCAAGTGCGTAACACCTCCACAAGAAACACGAACATGGCCCACTAAGTGGCATGAATGAAGACCTGAGCAGACTTAGGTCCTGCGTCACGCAAGTTGTGGCACCCGATGAGAAAGGTCTTGGTGCTCCGGTCTTTGGGGTCGGCTGCTGCAGATACCGGCTGCCAAGGACAGCGTAGGTTCCAGGAAGCCACACGTGGGCCTCCCAGCTGCAGCGTGGCCCACCCAGTGGGACCAAGACCTGGGCCCCACGGAGCCGCGGAGGCCTGGCCTTCACAAAGAGATCCCAGGGCTCCAGGTTTGCAGTTGGGTGCACTGTGGAGTGGACGTGGGCAGTACTGGGTTCAGGAAGGCCAGGAAGCAGAAGGGACCTCTGGCCATTCCATCCACACCCTCGGTGCCGTGGGCCCAGGCTGGCGGAAGCCCTGGGATCCACGCAGTGGCAGGACCACCTAGGGGCAGAGAGTGGGCTCCCACCTTATCACCAGCTCCCTCCTTCCCCCAGATGCGCCCCCAGCACAAGCCACGCCCCTCCCTTCTCCCGCAGCCCCACCTTCTAGGGGGATGGTCCTTGCTCATGACTCCACCCCCACGGTCGCAGCTGATTGGCCAGTGGAGAGGCATGATCCAATCAGAATCCTTCCCTGGGACTTTTCCTAGTCAGTGGGCAGGGCCTGCCTCTCTCCAGGCCATCCTTAGCCCAAGGAAGGAGCCCAGGGCAGCTCCGGGGCTGGTCCTCTGCACTCGCGAGAGAAGCTGTCTGGAGGGTGCAGAGCTGGCAGGCAGGGAGAGGCGGGCGTGAGAGGGACAGATGTTCTCGGGTTGAACTGTCATGGGGACCAGCTCTCTCCTGCCCTCTCTGTGGTCTGGACTTCAGGGGAGCTGGGGAGGGACGGGGGAGGGAAGCGGGGTCCTAGTAGCTGGCGAAGCACAGCTCTCCTGCTGGTCAGTGGCACTGTGTGACAGGAAGCCCCTGCTTCTGTATGGGCCCAGAGGGGGGTGCCCTCCCCACCCACCCAAGCCCTGTCAGGAAACACTGACCCCATTGCAGGGTCTGGCTTTACGGGGACTCCGAGTCACAGCTTGTAAAGAACCCCTGGCGCAGGAGACCAAAGAGCACCATTAAGTAAGTTGTTTTACTTCTGCGACTGAAGGCAAAGCTGAAAATGTGCACGGAGATGGTGCCGAGTGACTCACCAGGCTGAGCATGGCTCCCCGAGGCTCCCGGACGGGTCCCAGCGGTGGTTTATAAGGTGTCACTCTTGAGGGGGAGCCAGCGCCATCCTGGACGGAGGCCTGGGCAGTCACACAGGTCAGGACGGAAAAGCCCACAGGCCAGCTGGCGTCCCGCGCAGTCCCAGTGCCCACTTCCCTGGCTGGAAGGCGGGTCTAGACCCTGTGCCCGGCACGGCTCCGGCCCAGTGGAGTTCTGCAGGCCGTCTCTGGAGCGTGGACATGTGTTCCCGGGACAGGGCCTCACTCCCGGCTGCGTGGGCTCAGGGAGGAGGGGTGCTCGGGGAATGTCACCCTGCGTGGCCAAGGCCAAGCTGCTCCAGGTTCAGCCTCTTGTGCTTGCCCTTGGTGGCTCTAGGAGCAGAGCCTTGGCAAAGCCCTTGGGCCATAGAGACAGGAACTGGGGGGAACTGGCTTAAGCCACAGAGAGGGATTGGTTTCCAGGTGACAAGGCAGTGCAGGGGACACTCAGGGGCAGACCAGGGACGGGGACCTTGTGGGACCTGGTGGGCACAGCGCTCTCCCCTCTTCCCACCCCTCGACAAGTCTTCAAGCTTCTGTCTCTCACCTGGGCTGTGCCCCCGCCTGCCCTCTCCAGACCGCCTTGCCCTGGTCCCTCACCTGGGCTGTGCCCCCGCCTGCCCTCTCCAGACCGCCTTGCCCTGGTCCCTCACCTGGGCTGTGCCCCCGCCTGCCCTCTCCAGACCGCCTTGCCCTGGTCCCCGTGCACCCACTGGCATGTGAGCACCCACGGCTCCTGTGTGGTGCCCACCCCGAGGGAGCAGTGTCCCAGTGAGAGCTTTGGTGGGCCAACCGGAGTTCAGTGTCCCCTAAGCCAGCTCAGGATGGCACAGGGAGAGTCCCCACCCTGCTCCTCTGTCCTCCTAAGGCCACTGTCTGTGGGAACGACACACTCAGCACTACGTGTGTCCAGCATGGCGCTAGGGGAGAGGCCATGAGAGTCCAGAGGCCTGGCCTTTGCCCTCAGGTTGCCGCCCACCCACGAGGGAGGGGGCTGAGAGTGTAATGACAGCTGGGTCCTGGCCTCTGGGAGTGCCCCAGAGAAGGACCCCTGGCGCAGGGAGCTGGCAGTGCGGTGGGCGCCCGGGCTACGGAGTCAGGTGAGTGCATGGAGCTGCAGGTGGTGTGGGAGCGCCTGCCAGGGGATGGGTGCGGGCCAGGTGGGTGGGACACGTCCACTCACCCAGGGGCCAATGCTCCTGCGAGGACCCGCTGGCCACAGCCGGGCGGGGTACACACCCCTGTCATTGATGCAGAGGCACAGTGAGGAGGGGGCCCCGGCCACCACGTAGCCGGCAGGGGTGCCTCCCTGCTGCCCCTGCACGGGCAGCTGGGCATGCTGGGCGGCCATGGGCTCCTGGAGCTCCCTCCAACCCCCACCAGCCAGATTCCCTCCTGCCCATAGGGGCCTGCGTGGCCCATCCTGCCCTGGCCACTCGGCAGGCCTCCACCCCACCCGCCATGCTCACGGCCAAGGCCAGCCCCCAGCCCTGCTGCCCCCTGAGAGGCTTCTCTTCAGTGGCCGTCGCAGTCCCCGGTCTCTGCACGCGACCCCGGGGCTTCAGGGGATGAGCTTCCTGTTTGCTGCTGAGTCTCCGCAGCCTCTGGATGGCTCGGCCCACAGAGATGTCCACAGGCAGAGGGAGGGAAGCCCAGCAGCCCACGGCCATACGGTGCCTGTGACGCGCTTCTCACCCTCGATGCTGGTTCCTTCGGGTGCCCTGGCCCTTCTGAAATGGGCGGGTTCTCAGCAGGGATCTAGCAGGATGAGGGGCAGAAGGCACAGCCCAGTTCCCTGCAGTCCCTGGGGGCCCAAGCAAGGGACAGGCTGTAGCCCCTCAGCCCTGCAGGGGAGGGTCCCTGAGGCATGGACGAGCTGGGAGCCTGCTCCCTGTGGAGAGCAGAGGACCCGCTCACGCGGAGGCAGGGGGCAGGTGGAGAAGCTTGTGCTGGGGTGAGAGGAGCAGGTGCTGGTGTGTGACCCCCCCTTGGACAAAGCCCCTTGAGAGGGGATTCAGACCCTTCAACCACTGTGTCAGCCCTGGGGCCACACACAGTAGGTGCTCAGGAAGCCCAGATGCAGTGCACGGGCTGCAGCTGTGTCCAGCAGCTGTGCTGCCCAGGGAGTGGGACGGGTCTGCACCAGCCCCTGCCTCCAGGTCGGTGGGAGCAGCACAGGGTGGGTGGGTCAGCTGCCCAGGCAGCCCAGCCCTTCTGAGAGGACACCAGCAGGCCGGAGAAATCACCTCAGGGCCGCCGGGCAGGCTGGTCACTCTGCCTCTGGGACCCAGGCTGGAGGCCTGGGACGTCCCCAGTGTGTTGGGTTTGTGAGCCACCTGCCATTGTCAGCGTCATTTTAACAAGGCTGCCAAGGACTACACACCTGTCTTGTCCAGGACGTGGGATGCTCCACGCCACAGGGGGGCATCCCGAAGCACATGGTGGGGAGCCACAGGAGGTTGGAAAGATGTCCCCCCCAGGCCTGACTGTTCTCCTCGGTGTCTCCTAAATGAGGTTTGGAATTGCCGTCCTCCCATCTGATATCCAGAGGAAATCTACACGGAGAGTGCCTCCTAGGAACAAGGCGAAATCCTTGGAGATGGGCAAAGCAGAGCCCCGGACATCAGGGGATTAGGAAGGTTGACGGCTGCTTGCGACAGCAGGGAAGGGTGAACCCCAGCACGTCCTGCAGGGCCACTGGTTCCACCGGGCTGTGTGACTTGTTCTTTTCCAAATGTTTTTATCAGTGTTGGCGCTGAACATAACAGTGGGCTGCGCGATGATCCAATTGTCACGTAGGCGCTTAACAACTCTGAATTTTTTGTACCAGGGATTGAATTCAGGGGCACTAAAGTAAACCCCTGAGCCCTTTTATTTAGAGACAGGGTCTCACTGAGTTGCTTAGTGCCTTGCTGTTCTGAGGCTGGCTTTGAACTCACAATCCTCCTGCCTCAGCCTCCTGAACCACTGGGGTTATAGGCGTGGCCACTGTGCCCAGCCATCCAATGATCCTTGACCACAGAAATGCAGCCGGATTCTGTCCTGTAACCATTAAATTCCAAATGCGCCTCTTTCGCCCTAGAGGTATAAAGGAGGCGTGAGCCTGTGAAGTTCAGTCCGCTTCAGTCCGCTCTGGACCACCTCCCCCCCCCAGCAGCTTGCTAATGATCTAATGAAATCTCTCCATGTGTTCATTCTGTATTTGGTGAGAGTCACGATTTCACCTTTCGACAAGCATGTATGTCGCCACACGGCGGGAGAAAGGAAGCCGGAGACGCTGGCTCTGTCCTGCAGGTGGCCTGGGCGCTGCGAGGAGCCAGAGAGGCCAGAGATGGCCCGACTGCTTCAGGAGGGGCCTCGGGGAGCCGGGACCCAAGAGCGTGGACCTAGAAGCCCTTGCAGAGCCTCTGGCAGGGCCGGGGCCGATGACCAGTGCTCAAGTAGCCAGCGCAGGTCTCCAGGATCACCCCACACTAAGCAGGACAGAAAGAAAGGGGAAAGGGGCCCCGGGGGGCCGGGTGTGGAGCTCTTCCTCCCCAAGTCTGAAGGCAAAGTGTCCTCAGAAGACCCTCAGGGAGGGAGCCAGCCCGCGTGCCTCTGAGCCACACCAAGGCTGCCCTGTGCTGATCTCCAGGAGCACCAGGGACACGGGGCTCAGCCCCCAGCCGCTCCCCCAAGATGCGCCCCTTCCCAGGACACACAGGCAGGCTGGGTTTGGAACAACCGAATACACAGGGGTGGGGAAGGGGCCAGCTCCGGGGGTCCATCTGCCACTGAGGACAGTCTGTGAGAAAGAGAGGGGACGCAGCCCGGATCCTTGTCCTGGCTCAGCCTGGCTTTGGAAGTTGGCACAGGACACGGATGTCTCAGGCCGTGCCAGGCTGAACAGGGAAGGGGCACGGGGTAGCTCCAGTGGTGGGGGGTGGTAAGGAGCTGCCCCATACTCCAGCTGCCCCCCCACTGTGAGGACTGATGGGACCACGCCCCAGACCCCCTCCTGGGGACTCCGCGAGGAACGGAAGTCCTGTGCCTGTCGGTGAGCGCAGAGGCTTGCAGCCAGGTCCTGCGGGCTGCCCGTGGGCTAGCCCTTCTGCCTGAGCCTCAGGTCCTGCGGCAAGGGGCTGGGGTCTCCCAGTGTTGGCCAGGGAGTGGGCTGAAGGCACTGGGCATGATGCCAAATCCTCTGGAACTCCTCCTCACGGAGGCCATGAGGCAGAGACTGGCCGCGGTGGCAGTTGTGTGGCACCATGGCCTGAGGGCGGTGGGCGGTGCTGACGGTTATCCCCAAGTCTGCCTCCCAGGTGGCCAGTCTGCCGTCTGGTCATCTGAAGATTGGAACAAGACCTGGAGGAGGCAGGACTGTGACCCCAGCATCACAGCTCTGGCCTCCCACGTGCCCACGCAGCTCTGCCCTCCACAAACCCACGGCAGGTGCTCTCCTTGCCCCACCTGGCAGAGGGAGAAACCAAGGCCCCTGCCGGGGGAGGAGTGACCAGCAGGCCAGCCTGGAACAGGGTGTCCTCTTGCCCCAGGTGCAGGGGGATGGAGACGGGGCAGGTGGAGCCTCACAGGGACCCAGCCACCTGGGCCGGGAACGGGCCCTTGCACAGCAGGCCTACATGCCCTACATGCCCTACATGCCCTACATGCCCTACATGCCCTACATGCCCTACATGCCCTACATGCCCGGCTCTGGGCTGAGTGCGGTGTCCAGAGAAGCCCTGGCTCCTCCCTCCCACTGGCACAGAGAGGGACTCTGTGAGGTGGCCGGAAACCAGCACCCGCTCCGTGACACAGGACTGCCAGCCTCCTTCATCAAGAAAGCCCCGGTGCAGCGTGCAGCTGCGGTGCCCCGGCTAAACAGGGCTGAGTGCCGGTGGACACAGAGAAAGACAGACATCTGCGTCCTGCCCGGGGACAGCCACGCCAGCCGCCAGGTGGGGGACCAATTAACTCACTAGGCCGGCGGAGGCCGCTGGCAAGGCAGCAGCTCTGAGCCTGGTTTCCGTTTGCGCAGGAAGCCGAGCCGAGCCGAGCAGGACCAGCCACTGATGTTATCAGGCCCCTCCAGCCTGAGTGTCCCCGGGTGCTGCCCAGGTCACGCTCACCAGTGCCTCAGGCCCCTGCCCACCTGGGGGCTTGGGGAGAGCCGAGGGGTGCCTGGAGCCAGCACAGGAAGCACCCCGAGGCTGCTCGGGCACAGAAGCCACCTCTGTATGGCGCCTGCGAGCGCCGCCCGCCCTCCCGGCCAACAGAAGGACCTTTCATCAGGCTCCTGGGAGGCCCGCGGCAGGAGAAGGAAGCAGAGCCTTCAAAGGAGAAGCCCAGCTCTCAGCAAAACTCTGCTTTTTAAAAACATAAAATTTTAATCAATTTTTGTGGTTTCAATAAAAGCAAAGGATTTTGTGGTTTCCCTCAGATTTTTCACCATTTTCCATAGAAACAAAAGCCAATGTTTGAGACCATTTTTCCCGTGAAAGCGGCGGCATTTCTGCCCAGAGACAGCTTCTTGGAAAGACGTCCGCAGCAGGAGCCCCACGGCTCCCCGGGCCCAGGTGGTCACCCACGCCCAAAAGCCCAGGCTGGGCTCGGAGCAAGGCTGAGTGCCCGCGAGGAAATGCCCTCCTGACCCATCGCAGACCCCCAAGCACAGTGCCACAGCCCGGGTCTCAAAGCCGCGTAGCCCTCTGCTTTCACAACCAGGAAACGGAGGCCCAGAGGCCGTGGGCAGAGCGGTGGCTCAAGTCCAGTCTCCCACCACGTCCAGCCCTGCCCTCCCTCGGTGAGCTGGTCTCTGTGGCTCCTGATGCCTGACGAGCTTCTTCACTTTCCCAAACTCCAGCGCTTCCTGACTCCCTAGCACTGAACTTCCACATCCCTCCGCCTCTTGGATTTGAACTTCAGCCAAAGACTCCACACTCTCACCGAATCTTCCTTTGCAGAATGGGATCAGGATGTTCCGGGAACTTTTGAGGGCTCACTGTGGATAAGCACCCTCTCCTGGATTTCTGCTTCCCTGTGTTTCACACCTGAGAACAACACTTTGCTGTTCTGCTCTTTGCTTTGGCTGCCAGGAAGCTCAGTGCTAAATGCTGTCTTTATTGCGGTGACTGCTATCAGTCTAGGTCCTCGTTTCATTTCCATCTCTACCCTTCACCTCTTTCACTCTCCCGGACTCTCTGGATTAATGTTTTTTATGCTCTGCATTTTTAGAAAATCATTTCCAATTTTTTTATGAAAGTAAGAATGCATGCTCTCTCAGATCCCAAACCAAAGTGAAAGAATCACTCCATTCCAGATAGCCAACTGCAGGGAAAACTCAAAAGAAAATACTTAAAAGAACTCCCCCCCTCAAACAAAAGCCCAGGGTAATGGTCAATCTTTCAGAAAACCCAGATTGTCCCTGTGAGCCTTTCTCTTCTGGTGACCGGTGATAGCCAGACAGTGGCAGCCAAGCATCTCTCCAGCTCTGAGCCTGAACCTGCAGGTCCACCCCCTGCTGGCCCCAGAGTCAGAGCTGAGGGACCCCAGAGAATCCGCCCCAACCCACCGCCCCAGAGAGCAAGTGGCCTATGGCCACAGCTGGAAAGCGGTGAAGTCCCTCCTGTGGCCTCATGTCCCCAGCACAGTGTGCCAGGCTCGACAGCCACGCAAGACTCAAGACTAAATCACCACAACAGAGGATGTTCTTCCTGGGCCAACCGACAAGCTAAAGGAAAAGGAAAAAAATATTTCCACTGACTGATCCATGACAGCCCGCGAGCCCAGTGTGCACATGCGTGTGCATGTGTGTGTCTGTGTGTGCATATGTGTATATATGTGTGCAAGTGTGCATTGTCCATGTGTACATGTGTGCATGTCCATATGTGGGCGTGCATATGTGCGCGTGCATATGTGCATTGTGTGCATGTGTGTGCATGTATGTGCATGTGTGTGTTCATGTGTGCATATCCTTGTGTGTATATGTATATGCATGTGTGTGTACATGTCTGTGTGGGCATGTGTGTGTGCACATGTGTATGTATATGTTGTATGCATGTGCATCTTCTGTGTGTACATGTGTTTGTGTGCGAGTAGTGTGTATATGTGCATATGTGTATGTTGTGTGCATGTGTGCCTGGGCCTGTGCCTGTGTGTGTTGTATGTACATGTGTGTACAGGAGTCTGTTAGATTGGACAGTCCCTAAGTCTTCGTAGCTGAAGTCTGGGAACTCATTAGTAAGGCAAGCTGTCGCCCATCCACAGACGTTTTCTGGGTTCAGTGAATCCTCGACAGGAGCCGGCTAGGCACCAGCACCCAGGGGAGGGGCAGAAACGGCAGGACGGCTGGGCCTGGAAGCTCGGTCCCTCCTCGTGGCAGCGGGGAGGAGCCCGGGGACCTCACTCCTTTCTGACTGAGAGGACAGCTTGGCTTCTGCACGCGGCTGTCTCCGTAAGTGGCTGGGATAAGGCCACCGTTCACTCGGCACGGCACCTGTGGCATCAGAGGCACGTCCTGGGCAGTTGGAGGCCTGGAGGCCACAGCTCCCCTGGGCACGGAACCTTTGCTTAGGCACCCGCTGGGGCCATGGAGTGCAGGGAGACGGCCTCGGGGACCCGGGTGGGCAGGGGCAGGAGGGGACTGCGTGCCCAAGCTCTGCGCGTCTGTGGAGCCCACTGACTTCAGTGAGCTGAGAAGCCTAGTGGGAGAGGGAGTAGGGGTTTGTGTGTGTGTGTGTGTGTGTGTGTGTGTGTGTTTTAAGAACATTTTATTGGGAATCTTTTCCCCTTAGGTGTGAGATTTGGCAGGTAGCTGCGTTCTCTGATGGACTGTGGAAGACTTGGTTAATTAGAAACGAGCTTTGGGTCCAAGGTAAACATCTTGAGCCTGCTAAGTCTTCTTAGGATGTTTGTCTGAAATGCTTCTGAAAATAGTCCGGCTTTCCATAAAGAAAGCTCAACCCTGTTCACAGACGGAGCGGACTCCCTCCAACCCAGCCCTCGCTGCCTGGGTAGAGGAGGGATTAGTCTCTGACTTTATTTGAAAATCCCAAGAGGAAAAGCCGCTCCAGCCCCCGCTTTCTTATCCATGTTTAGGAGGACGGCCCCCAGGCCCCGCCACGGCCTTGTCTCTCATCAGAGCCGAGGGAGACCTTAGACCAGGGCCGCTGTCGGTGGTGCAGCGTGCCACAGGGAGGGGACGGACGAGCGCGGCGGCCCCACAGCCGTCGGGGCCCGCGGCCACCTGTGCTCGGGAGCCCAGAGCTCAGCAGCCGCCCTCCCCTCAAGCAGGTGAAAGGGCCCCGGGCTCTTCTGACCACAGAGCCCCACACCCTGCACCCTGCCAGAGGGGGCTGCCGTCCCCAGGCTCCGAGAAGCATTTTGGGAGGGAGGCCAGCCCGTGGGGGACAGGGAGACACGGCCCTCGGCGTCGGGGCCCACAGCAGACCTGGCGAGCGAGCTGTGGTCACCCGTGGACGGCACGTCGGAATCGGAAAGCACACCTCGGGGCGCAGCACGGAGGTCGCTGGAAAAAAGTCAAGAGTTCAAGAAACGGCCCCCCAAGTCCACCGGGAAAGAGGCCGTATCGGGCGGGGGCGGGGCCTCGGAAGTCCTCCTCTGACCGTCAACATTTTCTAATCACATCATGTGTTCTAACGCTCCAAAGTCCCCCAGAGGCCCCGCGCACGCTGCTGCTGGGGACGTAAACTGTGCAGCTGCTGCGGAAAGCAGCAGAGTCCTCGGGAAATTAAAAATAGGACTTCTGCAGGCTCAGCAGGTCCACCGCCCCGCAGGAGCTGACGTCAGCACCGAGGGCTCCACACCACGTGTCCACAGGCAGCCGTCCAAAGGCCAAGAGAGTGGACCCGAGCACCCAACTCCAGGGCAGGGTGGACGGGGGAAGGCGCTGCAGACCTGCTGAGAGGTGGTTCGGCCTTAAAAGGGAAGGAAACCCTGCCCTCTGTGACGCCAGGGGTGGACCCGGGGTGGACGGGGCCGTCTGCCCACTGCAACGAGCCAGGCACAGAGGACAGTGACCACCATCTCACCTGTAAGTGGCATCCAAAACACTGGTGTTGATCACACAGAGTCCAGCGGTGGCCACCAGGGGCTGGGGTCAGGGAGACTGGCAGGATGGCTACCCGAGGACACCAAGTCTCAGTTACAGGGGAAGAAAGGGCCAGCGGCCACAGGACAAGGGGCCTGCATTGGTAACAATGTCATCAACCCTGAGGCTGTTCCAGGGCACATACTGAGTGGTCTCGCCACACAGAGGAGTACACAGAGTAATGCAACTGTCACTCAGCTCGACCCGGCCACGCCACCAGGTGCACAGGCTCCAGAGCGTCAAGCTCTACCCCGTGAATATATGCAATCTGCACTTGTCCACTTAAGTAAACCGTTTCCAATCTCCTCCACGATGGCACCAGGGAGCTCCCGCTGACGATGGTGGTGCTACGCGGATCTCCAGAGGTGACGTGCACAGAACACACACACGGACTGGTGAAATCCGCGCGGGGCTGGAGCCCAGCGCTGATCCAGTGTCAATTTCCTGGTCTCGCTATTTTTCAGCAGTAAACCTAAGATGTCACCATGTGGAGAGCAGGAGGAGGGCTCGAGCGACCTTACACTCTGTCTTTGCAACTCCCTGTGACTCCACAGTCCTTTCAAGAGTAAGACAGAAAATCACCCTCTCCCATTCCCTCCGCTCCCCAGGTCCGCCTCCACGGCGGGTTGTGCACTTTGCACCTTGGGACACTTCCGTCGCTTGGGTGACGAGGCGGCTGGGGCACGGGGCTCCAGGGTGTTCACGAGGGCCCACGGAGGAAGGCACAGGAGGAGTTCCCCAGCCCTGTCTGCAGGAGAGACCTGCCCACAAGACGGAAAACCACAGAGAGAGGACCTCCCAGGACAAGGCGAGGCGCCTCACAGACTCCAGGTCCACTGGTCCTCGCTCAGGGGGGCTCTGGCCCTGGGACCACACTTGGACTCACAGACTCCAGGTCCACTGGTCCTCGCTCAGGGGGGCCCTGGCCCTGGGACCACACTTGGACTCACAGACTCCAGGTCCACTGGTCCTCGCTCAGGGGGCTCTGGCCCTGGGACCACACTTGGACTCACAGACTCCAGGTCCACTGGTCCTCGCTCAGGGGGGCCCTGGCCCTGGGACCACACTTGGACTCACAGACTCCAGGTCCACTGGTCCTCGCTCAGGGGGCTCTGGCCCTGGGACCACACTTGGACTCACAGACTCCAGGTCCACTGGTCCTCGCTCAGGGGGGCCCTGGCCCTGGGACCACACTTGGACTCACAGACTCCAGGTCCACTGGTCCTCGCTCAGGGGGGCTCTGGCCCTGGGACCACACTTGGACTCACAGACTCCAGGTCCACTGGTCCTCGTTCAGGGGGCTCTGGCCCTGGGACCACACTTGGACTCACAGACTCCAGGTCCACTGGTCCTCGTTCAGGGGGCTCTGGCCCTGGGACCACACTTGGACTCACAGACTCCAGGTCCACTGGTCCTCGCTCAGGGGGGCCCTGGCCCTGGGACCATACTTGGACTCACAGACTCCAGGTCCACTGGTCCTCGCTCAGGGGGGCCCTGGCCCTGGGACCACACTTGGACTCACAGACTCCAGGTCCACTGGTCCTCGCTCAGGGGGCTCTGGCCCTGGGACCACACTTGGACTCACAGACTCCAGGTCCACTGGCCCTCGCTCAGGGGGGCTCTGGCCCTGGGACCACACTTGGACTTGGACTCCTCACTTCCTGGCTCTGGATTCAACTTCTCCAACATCAGTGCCATGAGAAAACCACGGGACCAACCGTACCCACAGAGGAGCTCGGCAGGGGACCTGGGACCCCGCAAGCCCTCCATAGCCCGCAGAGCTCAGCCATCTCAGCGTCCCCACCTCCAGTGTAACGTTGGACACTTCCATAACCCCTCGACAGATATCTAAACTACCATCAGGTTACATCTCATGAAACGAACAACCCGATTTTACCAATGGGATAGTCACCAAAATTAATTTTCACTATAGACTTAGGCCAAAAATATGTTGAGCCGGGCACAGTGGCACACGCCTCTAATCCCAGGAGACTGAGGCAGGAGGATTGCCAGTTCAAAGCCAGCCTCATAACTTTAGCAAGGCCTAAGCAACTCAGTGAGATGCTGTCTCAAATTTAAAAATTTCAAAAAGGACTGGGGGTGTGGCTCAGTGGTTCAGCCATGCTGGGTTCAAAATTCCCAGTACAAAAAATAATAATGATGCCATGATATGGAGCCCTTCTTAATCTGGGGAATTTGGGAGGCTGGGATGTCTTGGACACACCTCTCCTTCAGCCAAAAACGCAGCTGGGTCCTGTGAAGGATACAAAGTAGCAATTGTGCAGAAGTCTCCAAGCCAGCGCAAGAGGTGGGAGGTGAATCCAGTCGCACATGCTCACATGGGTCAGTAAGGGCGGGGGCTGCAGTCGCAGACCTGAGGGCTTGGTCAGTGCAGGCTGAAGCCAAGCGGAGCCGCTCCTGGCCTCGCAGGGCAGCGCAGACCAACAGACCCTGCAGGAAGCGCCCAGCCTGTCCAGCCTTCCGAGCCACACTCCCCCGCGCCTGAGTGGGGCAAGGGGACCTGTCCACACCCCCACACTCAAGAGGACTCTGAGGGCCTCTTGCCTCCGCCCCAGGGCACAGGAGCCTCCTGCCACGTGCCCTCCCTGCCACGTGCCGCGTCCCGATGGCCTCTCCTGAGTCTCAGAGGCTGGGTCTTCAGGAACAAGGAGTGTCCACCCAGGCCTCCTCGGGATCAGAGAATGCAAGACCCTGGGGAGACCCACACCCGGGAAGCAGGAGGCGTGGGGGGCACGGGAGGCCCAGGAAGGCGGGGCCAGCCGGGCAACCACCGTGTCACGCCGGTGTCACTGCCGGTGTCACTGCCACCTCTGCAGAGAGAGGGCCCGCCCCGCCCGTCTGCCCTCAGGTTCCTGACTGTAAAATGTGACCGTGAATCCACTGTGGACACTAGCTGGGGACATCCCGATGAGCTCGGGCCAGCTGCCCAGCAAAGCGCCGTGGGGAGCTGTCCCCGAAGCGCTCTCTCATCTCCACGTGGAACCAGCAACGCCCAGGCACGGGGTCACCAAAGAGAATGGCTCTGGGCGCCCAGGGGAAGCCCAGGCCTCCACCTGCCCACATGGAAACTCCGCTGGACAGTAGAACCTCCGAGTCTGGCCCATGCCAGAGCCAGATGAGAAGCAGGCCCGGCGCTCTCGGGCTGGGGTCTCGCAAACCAGGAAAGGGTCCACATTAAAGTAGGGAACACAGGCCCAGGAGAACAGGATGGGCGGGTCACGGGTCTGTGGGGTCATAGGGGAAACAGGCCAGATGGCCAAGAGGCCAGTGGTGGTGTCCATGCCGTGGACACAAGTCAGATGGGCCCTGAGAACACGGCGTGGGGACGGAGCAGGCCCCTCCCGGGCCCCAGCAGGGACGCCCTCGTCACGAAGTCGATTTTAAAAAGCCACCGGTGCGTAAACAGCTGGGAGTCAAACAGCGCACGGTCTAGCTCCACCTCGGGGGAGCACAGGAGGAGCTGGGGAGGGCTGTGAGCACAAGATGAGACTTGGAGAGGCCTTGGTGGCCAAGCACTCGCCCCACCACCCTGAGAACCGCTGGGCCGACGCGGGAGCCTGGCGTGTCTGGAAGAGACAGGGCCGGTTCTGCCTGCAGCCACGGGTCCCAGGAAGCAACCCCCTGCCAGGACTCAGAAGGTGAGCTCTGGGGGACCTGAGGGTCAGCCTGGAGCCAGGAGTCTCACGTTCACTGCCTGATTGCACCACCAAGCCTCACAGCCCCGAGGGGGCGCCTGCCAGGACACTGGGCTGATGTTTGCTGTAAAACAAAGAATAGAGAATTGGGTATGTCTCCAGCCACACGGCGTCTAACTGTCGTTTAGCCAGAGGACAGGTGTAGAGTGTCCATCCAGCAGTCAGTAATGTCCAGTTTCTGAACAGTCTATCAGCTCTCCCTCATGGGCACAGAAAGGCCACCACTGCTCCGAGCTTCAAGCAATACCCCAAGACGGAATGGAACAGGGATTCCTGGTTCTTACATGGCCCCTGTTAAGAGAAGGGAGTGGGATCTTTCTCGGAGGCCCCAGGAAACTTCCCCTCTGGGCTGCTGGCCTAGAAAACGGCACCCAGCCCACTGCTAGACCAACCCCAGCAAGAGGGACGGGGTTGCAGTGAGTGGCTAAAGCCAGCCAAGGCTTATCCCTGGGGCCAGGAGGGGTGCTGCTGGGGCACGAGGGGTGCTGCTGCAGCCCAGAACACAGCCAGCTCCGGGGCTGGACAGAAGGGCAAGGGGGGTCTCCTTGATCAAGATGCTGCAGGTTCGAGGGCCACGCCACAGGCTGCGCGAGGCTCAGACACCGAGACCAGAGACGTGAAGAGGAGAAGCCCCAGGAGGGAGCCGCCCGCACCCCCTCTGACACCTCAAGTGGTGTCACCAAAATCCACAGATTGGCTGGACGCATGTAACCGGCAGGTGTGAAGGACAGTGAGAGGCCAGGGCCAGCTCCACGTGACGCCCAGCCCTGAAGCTGCCCACCAGCAATGGCGGGTGAGGGCAGCCGCCGTCTTCTCACCGTGGATGAGTGACCACAGGAGGAGCCACCAAGCCACGGCCCGCAGCACGGGAGCCATGGACGCGAGGCCCGGCGGGGAAACCAGACGTAGAACCAGGTCCGAGCAGGCACAGCTGCGGCGCTGGGCGTCCAGAGAGGGGGGCTCGAGTGGACATGGGGTCTTTGGGGTGGTTACTACTTTCAGACCTGGGGCTGGCCTCACAGAGGGTCACGCTGGGAGAACCCAGGGACCTGGCACAGTGACTGGGGAGCCGTCCGCAGGTGTTCGAGTTCCATAAAAGTCTGCTCGAGAGACACTGAAGAACTTGAAGATGAACACGGGGCAGGGCCGGCTCGGCTCGGCAGCGCACACCGCGCACGCCCCGGAGTCCAGCCCCAGCACCACCAAAAAAGAAAATTCACAAGAAGAAAGCGAGTGCGAAGGCCAGGCGCTGTGATCCCAGCTCCAACATTCCGGAACGGGCGGAACCGTGCACACAGCGGAAAGATCCGTGGTTGCCAGGGCCTAGGGCAGGGGGGACAGGACGGCAGGTGAGCAGGGCCTGGACGCCCTGGGATGGAGGAGGCCTGTCCTGGTGTGTGGTCAGACCCAGGGACGCTCAGCACCACGGAGCAGTCGCTGGTGCACGGATCCGGTCACGGGGGACAGGGTCTGGAGGGAGTGTGGGAAGTCTCTGGCTCTAAAAATCTCTGCTCTAAAAAACAGTCAATTCCACTTAAAAAATAGAATCTCTCCTGGTCGGTTCAGAACCTGAAAACCGTCAGGTACAACAGTCTCCACCAAGGGAACCAAATCAAAGAAAAAATCATCTATGTATCTGCAACAAGTAGGCCCAGGGAATGAGTCGAACCTGTAGAACTGTCAAGCCTCCTAACACAGGTGGGGGCACCGGGTCTCAAGGGCAGGGCCAAGAGGGGCCCGGAGATGCAAACCCAGATGCAAACCCAGAGGGACGCGTGTGTGTGTGTGTGTGCATGTGTGTGTGCATGTGCGTGTGCATGTGCGTGCATGTGTGTGTGTGCGTGCGTGTGCGTGTGTGTGCATGTGTGTGCGTGTGCATGTGTGTGTGTGCATGTGCGTGTGCACGTGTGTGCATGTGTGTGCGTGTGCGTGTGTGCATGTGTGCATGTGCATGTGCGTGTGCATGTTCATGTGTGCGCGTGTGTGCGTGTGCGTGCGTGTGCGTGTGTGTGTGCGTGTGCATGTGTGTGCGTTTGCATGTGTGTGCGTGTGCGTGTGTGTGCGTGTGTGCCTGTGTGTGTGCATGTATGTGCGTGTGTGTGCGCGCATGTGTGTGTGCATGTGTGTGTGTGTGTGCGTGTGTGTGTGTGTGCCTGTGCGTGTGCGTGTGTGCATACCCGTCAGGATCTCACCCCCCAAGGAAAAGCCACGAATCCTAATTTGTTTGGGGAAAGGCTCTCCGGGGAGGGCTCCTGGTGATCTTAGGAACAGATGACCAACCGGCGTTCAGGACACCCTGGGCAGAGAGGCACCGAGTGTGACGTGTTCCTGGCAAAGTGTCAGCTATACATCTTGGAATTATTTTTTAATTAATTTTAATAATGAAAGAATAAGCTATTGAGTAATTAAATTCCCTGCCTCTAAGCATTTTCATTAAATGGATCCATTTATTTCATAACTGACTCAATAGAAATTCATAGGCCAAAAATATGAGACCTGAGCTGCTACCCGGCCTCCGACCGCAAACCTGGCTGCCGAGGACTGAGCCAGGCCGGCCCTACTCCCCCTGTGGTCCTGGGCAGCTCTGGGCCCCTCCCTCGTTCACAGCTAACAGCCCGTGGGTTTTGCTGGTGGGACTGGCCACAGCGCCCGCGGCAAAGCCCGCCAGCACCAGGATGAGGTCAGCGCTCGCCGCCACCCACCTGCAAGAGCAGGAGCTGGAGGCCGGTTCCCTCGGCTGTGCCTTCCTCCTGGACACGCTGGGCTCAGGAGGGCACCACCCACAGACAGAGCGGGACTCCTGGACGTCGCGGCTCGGCCCCAGGGGGGAGCCGGCACCAGCTTCTGCTTCCCTGTCCCCACAGTCCACAGTCTTTGACCAAATGGTGAATTCTGCGGGCCTTTCCCCTCCGGCAAAGCCTGGTTTTGAGTTGTGCAGTGGCCACCTCTACCGGGCAGTGCCCACACACCCAGTGCTCAGCAGCCTCACAGCCCAGAGCCTTCCAGGGCCCCACGAGCCGGTGGCGTTACTCCCCACAGGCGGAGGGGGGAGCGAGGCTGGGACGCAGGACCGTGCTGTGGACCCAGACGGCTGGGCTAGAGGCACCACGTCCTGCCCCTCCTGGGCCAGCTGCGTCTGCTGAGAAACAGCAGCAACGGACCAGGGGTGAGCAGGGCCGGTGTCCGACCAGCAGGAGTTGGTGCTGTGAGCCCGCTGCTCCCCCACCAGCCCTCAACTCCAGGGCCCGGAGTCGGGACCCCTGTTGGCAGCCAGAGAGGGCGGGAATCCTGGTGCCACCTGACAAGCTAGTGGTCATGGGCCTCTCGGCTCTGTCCTCCTTCCCCTACCTCCAGGAGCTGTGGGGAGGAGCTGAAGGAAGGCTCACGGCGCCTGCAGTTCAGAGAAGCCACCTCATGCCCCACACCCTGCAGCCTGGGTTTACCTCCAGCTTCCGGGGTCACCAGGGCTGAGCTCCACGGGGGTCAGCACTGGCCCTTCACGGAGGACACTCAGTGCGGACTACTAGGGTCTGGTCCACCCCTCAACTCAGCTGCTGCAATTCGAGGACAGGTGCCTGGGGGTGGGCACAGAGCAAGCCCCTGTGGCACCCTGACCCCCTCAGAGCCCCCACGAAAGGAAAAGGACGGGGCAGTGGGTAGCGAAGCAGCCAAGGGCACCGTGACCTCGGGGCACAGCTGCCTGCCAGGAGCTGCAGAGCGCAGCTGAAAACAGGGGCCGGCCGCGAAGAGCTGGGGCTCAGGGCGGGAGTGGGTGGCGCTCACCCGGAAGCCCTCCTGGAGAGACCCTCTCTCCACGTCCTCCCACAGACCCTGAGGCAGTCCCAGGTCTGCTCTCGCCTGGCACCACACAGGAGCAATGGAGGTGCTGAGCCTGGCCACTGGGCAGTGGGGGAGGACAGGGCCTCTGTATGGCTCCCTCACTGCGGAGGACGTCCTCTGCCCACTTACACCTGGGTGCAGACTTGGGTCAAACCCACCACGCTCCTTCCAGACTCAGGGCCTTTGCGCATGCTGTCCCTCACCAGCTGCTTCTTCTCCTGGCCAACACCTTCACCTGGCCACCTGCTTCCCTCCACAGGGGCACCAGCATCCCAAGGACACATCCTCTCCCCAGACACCAACCCCACGCTCCTGCGGCCGAGACCCCTGGCAAACCCCTACCTGCCTGCCCCTCCCCCTGTGATCTGGCCATGTGTGGCTCCCCACCAGGTGCCAGGACCTGTCTGCCCAGGGCCCTTGGTGGTCGCATTTCCCAGGGTTCCCTCAGTTCCGACTCAAATATTTGTTGAATAAATTACTAGAAAGAAAATAAAATCTGCAAGTAGACGTCTCCATTCCAGAAAGGACGTTGGACTGGGCGTCATGGCAACATTAGAATAAGAAACGGGCTCCCACCCCGTTTCCCTTTTCAGGTATTCTCCCACTTTCCTGCTTTCTGAATTCACAGACTGAGGTGAAGTGAGCTCACATCAAGGACGAGGCTCATTTTTTTAAAGTTTTTCAGTGACTGATGTATTTAATTAACATAGAAATACAGGTACATTATACGTTTTATAAAACTACTAATCCACATGTGTGCAAATTTGCCTCTGAGGACAACTCACTGGTTTTACGATAGGCTTTCTATATTTCCCCATTGTTCCAAAGTAATATTTTCTGCTATTAAAATATATAATAAAGTTCTCGAGGAAGAAAAAAAACCAGGTCACTCGAGGCGAGTGAGAGAGATGAGAATTCCTGCAGCCACCTTCCCCTCTGCCTTCAACCAGGGAAAGTCTGAAATCAATTTTACCTCCTTGATTAAAAAAATACCCCGCAACCGTCACAGACAGGCTTGAAATCTGACTGTGCCTGTGGCACCCCTCAGTTCTCTGCTCAAGACCCAGGTGCCCGGCCACGCAGCCCTGTGAGGACTCAGTGGCCCACAGCCCCGAGCCGGCCGACTGGAGCCAGGGCCGGCTCAAAGCTGTGCCCACCGCTCAGGTGGCACCACCCGTGGCAGCTGCCCCCCACCACGTGACCAGACACACGTGCTCCACACCAACCACCAGCGGGCACCCCAGCACCCACCTGGGGGGCAGGGTGGGGCAGAGGCCAGGAGGACTGTGGTCCTGGCCTGCGGTCAGTCGGTCTCCACTCAGCTGGACCCTTGTGTCTGCGTCCTGTCGGGATGGTCCCCGGGGGAACATCTGGCTCTTCATAAAAGACAGTCCCCGTGGGATCCTGTGTCCCTCTAGTCTCCCTGACGGGGAGCCCGGAATATCTGAGAAGGGGACAGCAAAGCCATCGCTCCTGGGAGCCACGGAAGCTCTGGGGCCTCAGACCATAAAGCAGGAGCAGGGGACAGGCCAAGGGCAGGCAGCCTGGGACTGAAGGGCTTCGTCTTCTGTGCCATGCACGTGGGACCCTGGGCTGGCCATTCAGCTGAGCCTGGTTCCTCGCCATAAACAAAGGGAAAGGCGCGTCCACAGACCTGTGGGGGTCAGGAGGGACAGGGAGGGAGACTCAGCCCGGGGGACGGCACTGCAGCTGGCAATAGCACTTCCAAACGGGCCTGTTCCCCAGGGTGTCCGCTGGCCTCCCCTCCAAGTCCCTCAGGTCCTGCAGGCCAGGAGCACCACGCCACCCTTGGTGGGTGAGGACTGATGGGAGGGGACACCAAGTGACAACAAGCACAGGCCCGCTCTGTGGGGAGAGAAAACCCAAGACCAATGGGCAGAGGCACCTTGGAGCTCACCCAAGCTCCGCCCAGGGGGAGGGAGAGCCAAGGAGAGACAGGCTACAGGGAGGGGCTGCCAGAGGGTGAGGGGAGCTGGGAGGGGTGCAGGAGGAAGGGGCCGCCGAGGAAGGCCCACCGCGAGCAGGTCTGGGAGGTGCGGAGCTCAGGAGGGACAGGAAGAGCCTCCGCATTTGGAAGTCATTATGTAAACATCTGCACCTCTCAGAAGAGCAGACAGCAGTGTCCAGTTCCGATTCTCTGCCTTCTGTTGGCAGAGCCCATCAGCCTCTGGACCCAGCTGGCCAGGAGGGGCTTTCAGCAGCAGCTTCCCCAAGCTGCAGGACACATCTTGACCTGGCTTGGAGAGGGGGCTGCTCCACTGGGCTCCCCCCTCGTGCTGCCCAGGCTGGCCCCAGAGCAAGAATGCAAGGATGGTTTGTCCACTGCCACTGGAACGGAACCAGCTGGAACCAGCTCACATGGGCTCCAGCAGCAGTCACGCTGTGAGGGACAAGGCCGAGAACCTGCCGCTGGCCTGGGACCTGGAGGCCAGGCTGCACTGAGAGCCCTGAGCCTTCCAGGAGGAGGGGCCAAGCTGGCCGAGCCTCCGTGGCAGGGCTCCGTGGCACCCAGAGGCTCTGTCCGGAGCAGGAAGCAGCTGGTTTCGCAGAAAGAGCCCTCCGTCCTGCACTTCCCGCAGGAACTTTGCCCCACACCCCGGCGGAGCTATGAGGTGGGGCAGCATTCACCCGGCCCTCAGCTTAGAGGGACCCTGAGGAAGGCCCTGCCCAAGGCAAGCTAATAAAACCTGGCCCCTTCCCGCTGTGCTCTGCTCTGAGGCCTCCAAACTGAGCACCACCTTCAAAGGAGACGATGCCGGCCAGAGAGTGTCCCCGTGGGCACTGCCCTGGAGCACGCGGCACCCCCCTCCTGCAAATGCCTGGCCTTCCTCCTCCCCAGCTCCACAAGAACCTCCCCCTCCCCTGCCCCCCTCACGCCACAGCCCCTGTGCTCTCTGTAGCACGATTATTCGAGCTTTGACTCGTCCGCAGCGGGCTGCCAGCTCAAGACCCTGAGCACCTCTATCTGAATAAGCCAGCAGCCTGGCGCACTGCAGAGGACAGGCCGAGAGAGCGAATACACAGACAGGCGGACGAAAATGGGCGAAGCAAACTGTTCAGAGTGGTCTGAGTCCCTCCTGCTTAACAAGGAGACAGGAGTCAGACACCAACTCCAGAGCAGTGGCCGGCTTGGGAATCCTCGCTCCGCTGCTGTGTGATCACAGGCAAGTCCCTTCACACCTCTAGGCGCCACGATGATGCCACCTCACAGAGAGGGAGCAGCCGTGTAGAGCAGAGTCAGACACGCAGGAGGACAGGACAGCAAGCGGCGTCTGCTCGGACTGCGTCCTTGCAGAAGGCAGACAGCACAGCCCCAGCCTCCAGCCTCCGGGGCTCGCTGCCTGAGAACAGAAGGCAAGGAGTTAACCCTCGAGCCCCAGGAAAAGGGATTAGCAGCTTGTGTCTGTTCAGTTACTCAGCTCCCTGCCTCTCTGGAGGAAAATATCTTGAAAGATTAGATTATGTGGCGTGAACCACGGGGCCACAGTGCAGAGAAGGGGGCTCTGTCACCGCCCAGCTGGGCTGAGGCCCGGAGGGCCATTTCCCGTAGGTGGTCCGGGCAGATTTCCTGGAGGCCAGGGGACAGGCAAACAGCCTTTCGGATCCCCCAGGATTACAGTGTGAAAGCACTTTGTCAACCTTAAATTAAAAAACCGAAAGGCCGTGTCCACGCTGCAGACTCAGGCCTGCTTGATTTCTAAAACAGCAGCCCACCGAGCGCTCTCGGAGGAGACGGACCTGCTCGCACCGTGTTCGCCGTCCAGGAAAATAACCCGGCCGAGAGACGAGCGCCCGAGGAGGTGTTCCGGGCCCTTCCTCCTCTGGACCGTCTCCTGTCCGCAGGTGCAGGGCTCTGGGACACGGGAGAAGGGACCGGCCCACACTGCGCTCCCTCAGCCCTCTAAGGCCTGCTCGGGGCCCTGAGCAGGAAAGCCACCTGCTCCAAGTACAAAATCGGCCACTGGAACTGGGGAGACGGGACAGCGCCTCCCGCCCGAGGGCACAGGCTGCCATCAGGTGCGGGGAGCCCAGGGACACCCGTGTGGGCAAATACAGGACCAAGCATCGTGGCCGGTCAGGATGGCCAGTCCATGGGTGAAGCCCCCCTCAGCCGGCCTTCGGGGCTTTCCTCTGCCCCCTCAGAGCCATCTGGCCCTGGGCAGCCTCATGGCCTCTCTGGCCTCAGTGTCCTCGCCTACAAAGTGGTTTGGGTTGATAATTAAAAGCCACGTGTACGGTTAAGGACAGTCTGGTATGGAGCCCCTCAAGGACCAGGACAGGTGGCCCGTTCTCTCCTCCTCCTTTCGAAGCCTGCGGGGACAGGCCGGCCGCCTCTCTTCCGGGGCTGGCTGCGGGTCTGTCAGCAGCTGACGTAGGCTCTCCTCTCTCCCCCCACGTGCACCCCACACCAAGGAACTCCAAAAACAAGTTGATGCCGACTCCAGGCCGGGAAGGAAATCCCCGGACGCCAGCCGCGTTTGAAGCGGGTCCCTGTTTGTTTGTTTTCATGCTCTGACGGCTCTTCCCTGAGCAGGGGTGAGCCCGTCTCCGGGGCTCTCCACGGGCCTTCGGTCCAGCTGAGCGGAGGCCTCGGCACCAGCACCCAGTGAGCCAGGCTGGAGACCCGCCCCCGCCCCGTCACCTGCACCTCAGAAGGTGGCACCTGCGAGCCCACCCAGCCCGGACTCCTGTTACGGGCCGCTTCTCCCTGGAGGCCCTCTGGGTGCAGGGATTCCCCCTGTGGGGACCTGCTCCGTGGTCTTGCCCCGGCAGGAACGGGAGCTGGAAAAGCACCCGCCGTCATCTTAGAAGCATCTCCGTCACCCCATCCCACACTCGGCCACCCAGGACACCTGCCCCAGGTGTACCTGATCCTGTCTACCTCCCTCTCCACCGCATCCCCTTGCTGGGGTTCTGTCTTGGCCGCATCTGCTCCCAGCTTTGGAGAGATCCAGAAGGCTGTCGGGGGCGGGGATGAGAGTGGCTCTGTGGGGACCCCCAGGAGACGCAGAATTCCACGGAAGGCTGGGACGCTCACTCCCGGCAGGCCCGGGCACCAGTGAGGAGGGGTCTGTGGCTCTGGAACGTCGGCTGTGGCCGCCACAGGCTCTGGGAACCACGCTGCACCCTGCGGCCTCGGCCCTGAGGACTGCAGTGGCCTTTCCATCAGCCAGAGGACACTGCTGGGGACATGAAGGGGCGCCGCCAGGCAGAGCTGGCACTGGCTGCCCCACCCGCCTTCACTCCAGCCTCGAGCCGACCTTCTGCCACGGTCCCGTGAAATCGGTGACCGTTGTGTCGTTATTATTGTGGTGAAGTACAAAATTGGCCATCTTAACTACTTTCAGAGTTTGCCCTTGGGTGGCGTTTAGCACGTCCCACGTGGCACAAGCACCATCCGTTCCAGGATTTTCATCCCCACGAAGGGAGCCCCATCCCCTCCAGCAGCTGCCCGGGGTCCCCATTCCCCCAGCGCCTGGCAACGGAGGCTGCTGGGTCTCAGGACTCACCTACCCGGCACCGCCACAGACGCCAGTGTGCGGTCTGCGGCCTCCTGAGGATGCAGTTTGGGGATCCTGACCAGCGTGGCCCCTGGGGGGTGGCCTCCCTCTTTCCACAGAGGTCTCCCCCAGGCTCACCATGGCCCTTTGCCGAAGGCCGCAGAGTGGACCCCAAGAGCATCTCAGTCCTCACTCTTCCCCTTCAATCGCTGAACATAATAAGCATTTATTCAGCACCTGCTGTGTACCAGGTGCTGACACAACTGCAAGAGGTAAATAAGGTACAGTTTCTGCCTTCCAAAAACACAGCACCAGGGGAGGCTGGGGTGGGGCCCCATCTCTTTGAGCCTCTACCCCATCTGTGCCATGGGGCTACCCTTGACCTTGACGTGGGGCAAAGAGCAAGGCCAGGGCCAGGGTAAAGCAGGAGAGGTGCCCCCGCGAAGTGGAGGGAGAGGCTCCTCGCAGGTCACGCAGTGCAGGGCCAGCGCCCAAGGGGCCCTGTTCCTGCGCTCGCTCGCGGGGCCAGTGAAGGCGCCGGAGGCACAGGGCCCCTCGAGCGGCAGCCCTGCTCACTGACCCCGAGTTGGAGCCCCCTGCACCTGCGGGTGCAGCAGCCTCACTGGGTGGGGCGGGCCTCCAGGCAGAGCCCCGCTGGAGGCTCAGCAGAGAGGAGGGGCAGGAAGGGCCTGGCCCAGACCTCCTGCAAGGAAGGAGCACTGAGGCCCCGCCCAGGTGACCACAGCACACAAGCCTGCCGCAGAGGGGACCCAGGCAGGAACGGAGGCAGAGAGGAGCCATCGGCCCAGCCTCCGGGGCTGGGTGGCTCGTGCTCCTGGGAGTGGGACCAGGGCCCCCACGTGGGGGTAGACGAGGCGGCACTCCGCCTGGACCCCCAGCCCTTCCTGTGATTTTATTTTGAGGTGGAATCTCCTGAAGTCGCCCAGGCTGGCCTTGAACTTCTCACCTCCTGCCTCAGCCCCCGGAGCAGCTCCCCACAGGCGTGGCCCACACCAGGCTCCCTTTTCCACAGTCTAAGTCTGAGGCTCGGGGGTGCCCTGCCTGCGCCACCGTGTTTGGGGGACGATGAAGGCCCCGAGTGGTGGGACTCCATCCTGGCTGGGGGCTCGCTTCAGCCTGGTTTGATGTCCCCCAGAGGCCCAGCCCAGGGCCCCCGCCCACCTCAGTAAGACCCTCTCACACGGCCCCTCCCCACCACCCCTTGCCTGGCCACTGCCCCTGCTCACAGGCCCTTCCCATGGGCCCCCTGGAGAGGCCTGCAGTCCTCGATGCCCAGCCCAAGGCCCCTGCTCCAATGCCGACACCACAGTCCACGCAGCAGGTCCCAGGGGACCCCCCAGAAAGCCTGTGGCCCATTTCCCTCAGGTCTGTGAGGCAGGCTGGGTTCTGTGGAAGCACCACCAGTGCCCCACCCATGACAGAGGGCACCCGCCGTTCTGCGACCCCCAGGCCACCCAGCCACGGAGCAGGATCGGCTGAGCCCCTGGACAGCGGTGGCTCTGGACTCCCATCTCTGCCTCTCAGGTGAGGAAACTGAGGCTCAGAGTGGTCTATAACTGGCCTGGGCACAGGGCACAGGGCACAGGGCACAGGGCAGGGCCTGGCGGGCAGGGCCCGTGCCCACCGTCCAGCCCACCCGCCTTCCTGCAGGTTTCCTGGGGTATCTAAATGAAATTCTCTTCTGGCCTCAAAACTCAGTGCAAAACCTGAGTGGAGACCAGGATGATCCCCCCCTACCGCCAGGTGACTGGTCAGGGACACCGTAGCCCCTGGATCTTGAAGCAGCCATGGGGGACACACCCAGCTTCCCAGCGCCGGCACCTCAGGGCCATAAAGTGTGGGACGGCGCCACCTGCTGGCCAGAAGGTGGGACAGGGTGTCCAGCCAGGCCAGCAGACCCGCCTCGTGGCCTCCTGGGCTGCTGGGCCTCTAGGTTCCCATGAAGGCTGGCGCAAACGGAGGACACGGGACGTGGGGAAAGGGGGTGGGCTGGCCTCCTGGGCCTGCTTAGCTGCCGTGGGCATCCAGCCCATCAGGGCTCTGAGGTTTCCAGGGGAGACAGCCAACTGGCCGCCCAGCAGCTGGGGGGACGGCACTGCAGAGAAGACCCTGGCAGGGGGCTCCCAGGAGGGACCCCTGGCTGAGGGACCCTACCCTGAGGAGGTCAGGGGCCCCCGGGAAAAAATGGGAGGCTCAGGAGGGGCGGTCGCTCAGCACCTGTGCAGGACCAGGCACGGGCCGGGGGCTTGTCACCGAGCAAAAGGAGCAGGGCCCACCCCTGTCCACAGCAGGCCCGCGGGCGCTGGAACGGGAGCCGTGTGCACGTGGGGACACGGGCTGAGCAGCAGGCAGGGGCCTGCCCAGCGCCCGCCCCGGGACACCGAGGAAAGATGCAGATGAACATGACAAGGTGACACCTGGCTTGTTGAGTCAGGTTGACATTTCCTGGTAATCCCCCCAGAGCTTCTCACAGACGCTGCGAGAGGATGAGCGGCCCGAGACAGGCCACTTGAGACTTTCACTCTTCCCTGGCTTTTCATTCGGTAAGTCTGGATCCAGCCCCCGGGCCGTGCCAGGCCCTGCAACAGCCCTGCGCTCTGTCTGACAGTGCTTCACTCTCACGCCCGCCCGCGAGGCAGGAGTCAGAGCCTGCATGTGGAGGTAGGGGAGTCTGTCCCAGAGAAGCTCACCCACTGACCGCAGGTGACACAGCTTCTCGGTAGCAGAGCCACAGTTCCGGCAAAGGTTCGACCCCAAAGCCCGGGAAGTAGTGCTAGCTTCCCTGATGGCCCTTCACCTGAAAGGAGCTCACAGGCCCTGTCGCGGGCAGGCCTCGGGCAGGGTCAGGGGATCCCCGTGGGCAGGCAGGGCCAGCAGGGGGAAGGAGCTCACAGGAGGGCACCCACGCCTGCCCCCCGCTGGGCTCCGCTGCCTGTTTCCCCGCCCTGCCTGGCCGAGGTGGGGGACGTGCTTCCCCTGCACACGTCACCACGCTCGCTCGTCCTGAGGGCGAGTGGCTCTTCCCAGCCACCGCAGCGCCCTGGAGGTCAGGCCTCGGCTGGGATTCCTGTGGCATCCTGATCTGAGACCTCCCTGGGATTTCACCAACTGCCACAAAAAGCCCTTTAGACCAAAAGTCCCCACCCACACGTTGCCTGCAGCTGTCACCCTGTGGCTCTCCGTGGGAAGGTCTCCCTGTCTTCCGGGCCTTTCTCAGGCAGTTAACTTTAACGCCCTCGGCTTGGGCACGCCAGCCGTCGCCTGGTGACAAGACTCAGCCTGCCTGACAGGGCAGGACCTCCAGGGGAGGGCTGTGTCCTCTGGGCAAGGCGTCAGGAGGCCTGCAGGTGCGTGTCCACTACCGGGGTGCTCTGACCCTCCCCCGGAACACCGCCCTTTCCCTACCTGACACCTTGTGTGCACGTCCTGTGACTCAGGATGTTCCACCCGCTGGCTTCGGGACCCGCGGGCGTTCCTGCCTAGAGCAGTCTCTGCCGCGGAGGCTGCCAAGCACTGGGTCTGTCGGGCTCTTGAACGTCACCTCCTGGTGCTCAGGAACCCTTCCTTGGGACAGATGGCCACGCAGGATGGGAAGCCGATCCCCTGCTTCCTCCCTGCCCTGCCGTCTGTCCTCCACACGGATGTCACAGCAAGCCTTGATACCAGGACGTCACGACGTCACGGAGCAGGAGTGCAGCCAGGTCCCTACCTCACACCACCACAAACCCCGCAGGAGAGCAGCCCACAAGGCGGGACTAGAACCTCCATGGCCGCTGCTTAGCGATGAGTCTCCACCACCCTGAGATTTCAGCGGGCTCTCGGGGGGGCACCAAAAGCAGCTGAGATGTCAGACTTGGGCAAACTTAAACAGCTCCAAAGACATAACCCAAGTGAACAGAGACGGGGACCTTCACAAGTCAGGCGTCGAGGATCCACGGGGACTCCAACGGCTCTAGGGATGAAGAACACGCCGGACGGGAAGTGGCTCTGTGGGACAGCGCTTGCCCAGCATGTTCGAGACCCCGGCTTCTGTCCCCAGCCCCACAAAAAAGAAAACCAGAACCAGTGCCCAAAATACACGCTGGAGGAGGACCTGAAAAGGACTCCAGCCGAGAGCCGACGGACACAAGACTTCACAAGACGGGCCTCAGGAGCGGGACCCAGCGAGCGCCACCTGGCGTCCCGCAGTGCAGGGCTGGGGGACGCGGCGCCCTGGAGCCCCTCACGCTGCCGCGGGAGGGAAGGTGCTGTTCCCTGGGAAGGGCGGTCACCCAGCCGTCCACGACCCTCACCCTGGGCAGATAGAACTCACGAGGACCCCAAAGTGCAGACCACCCAGGCTCCCATCCACCCAGCCCGAGGTGAACTGTGTCTGTCCTCACGAGGGCGACACCGCCACCACACGGGTGAGCCGGGAACACAAGATGTGAGTGACTGCAGCAAGACACGATGCAGTGTTGCAGGTGCGTCCAGGCAGCGTCCAGAGACGGCAGGGAGGCCGGGCGCAGCTGCAGGAGGTGCTGGCCAGGCAGCGGGAGGCGGCTCCTCTGGGGCTGTGCTGCGGGTCAGTGGACTAGAGCCTGCTGAACTGCCCACCGAGACAGGCGACATGTGTGACATCAGGTCTCAAGGAGCGCCCAGTCACGAGCGGGCCTGGCAGACGGGGCATCCGGGATGGAGCAGAGGGCGGGCGGTGGCTCTTCCAGCAGGGCCCAGGGGCCATCTCTGAGGACTGGACAGGCCAGGAGGGCTGCTCTTGCCTCCAGGGACAAGGCCCCGGGGCTCCGGGGACTAGGGACGGGCATTTCCGGACATGCCCTGCACAGCAGGGAGGCCGTTTCTTCTTTTTTCTTTTTCTTTTGAATATTTTTTCTTAGCTGTTGATCTTTATTTTACTTATTTACCTGCAGTGCTGAAAGTCGAACCCAGTGCCTCACAAACACGCCAGGCAAGTGCACTACCGCTGAGCCCCAGCCACAGCCCCCCAAAAAGACCTTTTGTCCCTGCCAAGGGTGGCTTCTCTCTCACTCTGTGATTTGGGGAGCAACTGGAGGTGGGCACAGTCTTGGGGACACAGCTTCCTCTCCAGGCTCCCAGGCCCCACCCAGGCTCTCCCCGTACCCGTGCCCGGCTGTCCTCGCCCCCTTCGTCCCTGCCAGTGGTGCAGATCCCACGCGGGGTCTGCGTGAGGCTGCTCATCTGGGCTTCCACCTGAGGAACAAGGCAACAAAACCCGCGGCCACAGCCAGGAGTGGGACGTGGACTCTTCTTTGCAGGCCCAGCACAGGGCCAAGCCTGTTAGCGCCCCTGTTAGCGCAGGGCTCTGCCTCCTGGCGCCCACTAGACTATCAGAGGGGAGGAGCTGGGGGCAGGCCGGGCACTGCTGGCCAGTCCCTCCCTACCCCGAGTTTGCTCTCTAAAGTGGCCATCTGGAGAGGTGGCCTCTGGAATCTCATGCACAGCAGAGCTGGACTCCTACCCTCTGTCCAGGAGGGCCAGGGCAAAGACAGGAAGTGATGAGAAGCGAGTTTAGCCGAGTAGGAAAGGAGGAGGTCAGAGTGACGGTCAGCGCCAAGTGAGGTCCACAGCGTGGCGACTCCTCGTCCCTCCCATCTCCAGGGTCCTCATCAAGGATCCCAGGGGCCGCAGCACCACCCATGTCTAACAAGGTCGCAGGAGAGAGGGGGTGGGGCGACACGAGAGAAAGAAGGAGGAGACGCGGCCGCTCTGGCCTCACGCTCACCTGGGCCCCACCATGTTAGGGTCACTGCTCGCTTCACAGAGACCACGGCTCAGGAGGGGTTAAAGGAGCCATCCGTGGGCACATGGCCAGCAAGCGGGCAAGTGACGTCTCTTTCCTGACCCGAAGTCAGCTCCTCCTGTTGGGTCCCAGGGAGCAAGTGGCCCGCAGTACAAGGACAGCTGCAGGAACCGCACGCTCCAGCTGACCCTGGGCAGCATGGAGCCCAAGGTCAGGGCCCAGAGCACCCCAGATAATAGATCTCAAGGTCAGCACAGCACAGCAGGGACCAGCTGGCTGTCAAGGTGTCTCTGAGACTGGTTCCCAAGGACACCACGCCATCTGAGGCCTTCATGGGGCTGCCCCCAGTGCTGACCAGGAGGCTTCTCGCTCACCGTAGGACAAGAGGCGAGAGTGGTCACACCAGCACATGCGAGGGCTGGGCCCATCGGCCTTCCAGGCAGCCTGGGCGGTCGCCTCAGATGGCCTCATTGGTGATTGAAGGAGGAAGAAGGTGGGTCTGCCCACGGGGCTCTCTGCGCCCAGGGGAGTGCAGAAAAGGGAGAAGCTGGGCCCCATGGAACACACTCCGGGTGTCCCGGAGCGAGTGGGGGAAAGAACCCGAGCTGAGGAAAGCCGACCGCGACGCGGGACCTCCGTCTGGTCTTTTCACTCCTTCCAGAGACAGGAAGTCCCAGGCTCGGCTTCCTCCCAAGAGAGCCTTGAAACCTGTGTCCAGAAAGACCCCCAGAGACCCAGAGGGGCCACAGGGACTCAGGTACCAAGGGGCAGGTCCAGGGGCCTGGGCCGCTCAGGTCACACGTCACTCTGCATCGTGCCCCAGAGACACCACACCAAGTGACAGGTCAACGTGGAATCCAAACAGGTGAGCCACAGGTCGGACCTGGCACCCGGGAGGCTGGCCTTGGTGCCACACGGAGCACACGGACCTGACGGTTGGTGGGCCAGGGGTGGGTGGGGTGTCAGTGGTGGATGACGGACCAGTGGATAGGTGGTCGCTGATGGGTGGATGGACAGGTAGATAATAGGTGCACGGATGGACAGACGATGGGTAGGTGGACGGATAGATGATGGGTAGGCGGATGGTAGATGATGGGTAGGTGGATGGTAGATGACGGGTAGGCGGATGGTAGATGACGGGTAGGCGGATGGTAGATGACGGGTAGGCGGATGGTAGATGACGGGTAGGCGGATGGTAGATGATGGGTAGGTGGATGGTAGATGACGGGTAGGCGGATGGTAGATGACGGGTAGGCGGATGGTAGATGACGGGTAGGCTGATGGTAGATGACGGGTAGGCGGATGGTAGATGACGGGTAGGCGGATGGTAGATGACGGGTAGGCGGATGGTAGATGACGGGTAGGTGGATGGTAGATGACGGGTAGGTGGATGGTAGATGATGGGTAGGTGGATGGTAGATGATGGGTAGGTGGATGGTAGATAATAGGTGCACGGTGGACAGACGATGGGTAGGTGGATGGTAGATGATGGGTAGGTGGATGGACAGACGATGGGTAGGTGGACGGATAGATGATTGGTGGATGGATACATAGATGACAGGTAGGTGGATGGTAGATGACGGGTAGGTAGATGGTAGATGACGGGTAGGTGGATGGACAGACGATGGGTAGGTGGATGGATAGATGATGGGTGGATGGATACATAGATGACGGGTAGGTGGATGGTAGATGACGGGTAGGTGGATGGTAGATGACGGGTAGGTGGATGGTAGAT
>NC_135545.1:57198336-57275542 GCF_045843805.1 Urocitellus parryii
TCACTAGCGGTCACAGGAGGCCCTCCAGGTCCCGTCCCAGGGCTGGTGTCCTGTCTGCAGGGGCCGAGCAACTGCAGGGCTGGGGCCTCCCGAAGGCACCCACACCCTGACGTCACTCAGTGGAAGACTTTGGGGCTTCTGACCTCCAGAACCCTAGGAGCCGACCTGGGTCCACGAGAGGCCACGGAGCCACGAACTCACATTCACACGGACGGCAGCCCTGTCGCCAGAGGCTCAGCAATGGCTGCACTTTCCCAAATGACAAGAAATACTTGGGGGTCCAAAGTACATGGAAGAATATCTCCACCTGTCCCAGAGACAGGATCCAGTGTCAGAACCAGCTCCAGGCCACCCAGGTGTCACCCAGCCCCTGGGAAACCAGGAGAGCTCTGTGGCCTCCTTGATGGACATTCCAGGGGCGGCCATTGCCGGGCGCGCGCGCTGGTCTCTGCAGGAAGAGATATGCTCCGGGAAGCTGCTTGCTGCTTTCTGCGGGGGCCAGGCTGCCGGTCACGGCCACCACAGGAAGGCCCAGCCTCTGCCAAAGGAAGCTGCAGGTGCAGCGCCAACTTTGATCCCTGAGGCTGTTTGAGGAGCTCAGTGAGGGTTTATCCTGTGTCCCCAGAGCCACAGGGGTCATCACGAGGCTGGACAGACAGCAGCATCTACTTGTTTTTCTGTGCCGTTTCCCGTGGTTTATCTGACAGTGAGCTGATGTTCAGAGAGGCCCATTAGGTTGTTTGCAGAACCCCGTCTCCCCTGAAGGAAGAATTTTAATGCTATAAAATAGAAATATTATATCGGTGGGGATTTTATCTACGCACATGATCAGGAAAAACACAAAAACAAATAATTCCTGCTGTGAGGCAAAAGGGCAGCCGTGGGCTCACAATTTGCCCAGGTGGAGCAGCGGGGCAGTCTGGATCCAGGGCTTCAGCTGTGGCCGGCCGGCTTCCTGGTGGGCCAGTCCCCTGAGTGGAAGGAGCTGCCAGGAGCTCTGAGGCTGGCCCATCATTCACTGACAGATGTTCACCGAGCACCCCTCCCGGCCCGTGCTAGGCTCTATCCTACATGGCTCAATTGTCCTTGCCCCAAGGCGCTTAAGTTCAGAAGCGCAGAAGCAGACAGTACAGAGCACACCTGGCTGCAGATCTTGGGAGACACAGGGTCAGGCCTGGAGCAGGACGTCGGAGGCTGGTGCAGAGGCCAGGGGACTCCAGGTGGAGGCAGGAGGCAGCAGGACCCAGCCCCATGGGGGGCTAGGTAGAGGAAGGTGGGACAGTCATTACAGGAGCCCAAGGCACAGGGTCAGGGCCTGGCCTAGAGACTGCAGGAAGCCAGGGTGGCAGCTGCGGCAGGACGGCACCTGGGGAGCACAGGGGCTTCTGAGGCCCCGACGCAGTGGGCCTCCGCCTTCCCGCAGTGCAGAGGAGCTGAGCCAGGAGCCAGAGTCCAAGGGCAGGCAGGGAGGGGCACCCCAGCCACGATGCACGCGGAGTGGCCCTCCTCCTGCCCCTTCCAGCCCCACACCCCGCCCCAGTGCGGGTCTTGGAGTTGGAGATGTCCACATCCTAATCCTGGAATCTGTGGCTCTGAGACCCTGTGTGCAAAAGGGGGCCCACAGAGGGGATCAATTTGAGGGGCTTGAGACGGGAGGTCATCTGGATGACCTGGTGGACACGTGATCGCAAGGGTCCTTTACCCAGAGAGGCCACAAAGTCCCTCCTTCTGTGTTCCCGTGGCCAAGGACACTGAGACCCCTGGGGACTCGGAACTGGGGAGAAGGGTGTTAGTCCTGGTCTTGTGTGGTGTGGGGACTCTGGGGTGGCCTTGAGAGTGGACAGTGGAGGACACCCCTATGCAGGGGGACGAGTGTAGCTGAGAGAGGCGAGTGGGCAGCCTTGGCCCTGGTGGCTGCTGGCCCCGGGGACCACCTTCTACTTGCCTGCCCTGGGTCCCACGAGACAAGGACACTCAGCATCTGTTCCCTGTGCCCTGAGGCGTCCTTAGTGATTTCTTTCCCTTGCAATTTAGAAGCACGCCATGGGAACCACACTCTTCCTCTTTTAATCCGAGAAGCAGTCATCCGAGTGGGAACCCTTGCAGGGTCCGCGCTGCCTACTCTGTGGACATGACGGCTCCAGGACCTCATCCCCACTTGAGTGGCCTGAAGGACGAGCGGACCCTCCGGCCCATCAGGGGCTGGCGTGGGCGACAGTTGTCCACCATGAACTCCTCCTCCTCCTCGCCAAGCGGGGAGAACAGGAGCTCCCGGAAGGCCGAGACCTGGAAGAGAGCGAAGGAGAGTGCAGGGCGCCGTCCTGCCCGGTCCCTCACACCTTGCACAGGCCCCTCCTATGCCAGATCGGGGATGGCCCTGTGTGGAGGACACTGGACGTGAGGCCAGGCGGCTCCCAAGGCAAGGTCTTAGAGGGCATCACGATTGGCTCCTTGGTCTTTAAGGCCACTTGCTCTGGAGGAAACCATCTACCATCGGCAAACTCAAAAGCCCCGTGGACAGCCACAAGGACAGGAAGTAAGGCCCCCATCCAACAGCCAGCAGCCTCGTGCCAGCACCCGGGCATGAGTCCTCCAGCCCCCACCGAGCCGTCAGGAGGGAGCAGTTCCTGCTCAGGGCGCCATAACCCCACAAGGGACTGCAAGAAAGGACCAGCCAGTTCCTAAGCCCACAGAAACTTTGAGAGAAAATAAATACCCACTATCAGTGATTAAGTTTGGAGCTCTTTGTTACACAGTCATAGGTGACTAGCACACACTGCCACTCCTCCACATCTGTGGGTTCTGCATCCTCGGATTCAACCCATGCAGAAGTTAAAACTACTATTCCCCCCAAAAATTCTGTCTGTACTGAACATGTACAGACATTTCCTCTGTTCCTTATCCCAGAATAAGAAAGCCATTTACAGGACACTTACATCGTGTTAAGTATTAAAAGTAACCGAGGGATGACTTGGGGCATATTGGGGACGTGAGCAGGTCCTGTGCAAACACTGGGCTCAGGGACAGCGAAGATCCAGCTGTCTCCCCCCCCCCCAACCCTAACCCTAACCCTAACCCCAGCAGCTCAGTGTCAGGAGACCTGTGACAGGCGGAGCCCGGCTCCTTCTCCACCAGCCCACACAGCTGGGATTCCTCCCAGTCGGGGCGGGGCAGGGACATCAGTGGTGCCCGAGGGCGAGCTCCAGGGTGAGGAGACCTCCACACAGGCCACTCACCTGGCTGGCAGCCACCTCGATGGGCTGCTTCTGGATGATCCAGGTGACGGATTCTGCCAGGGGCGGGGTGGTGAGGGAGCCTGAGTAGGTCCAGTAATCCTGGCAGGCAGGCAGCAGACAGGAGGGGTTGAAGGGGCCCATGGCCGCCCGCCTGTCCTGGGAGCAAGAACCAGGGGCCCTGGTGTCAGTGCTGGAGCGGGAGGGAGTGGGGCGGCCGCTCTCCGTCAGGGAGGTGCTTCCCGAACAGGCCACTCTATGCCACTCTAGGCAGCTGCCACTGCCTGGTTCTGAAGCAGGGACAGAGGTTTCCACCCAGGACTCACGACTTCCCTGGAGAGCGCTCCGTCCCGAGCCTCTGGCCGTGGAAAGCTCACACTGCTCTACTGTGATGAAACACGGGGACACGCTGGTCCCCAGCCGCTTTTACCCATGCAGCAGGGCACCCGCATGTTCCCGCTGTGCAGCCATCTTGGGCTCTGGGACTGTGCCACCCTCCACACCCAACGCCATCCCACCCACCAGCTCCCCACGGGAGCCCTGGCGTCTACCGTGCCCCGTGCTGGCTGGTGATGTCCACTCCGTGTACCTCACTGAGTGGAGGCTGCACTCGGGGGGTTGTGCCGGTGATTCCCCTGAGCTAACGTCCTCTGTGTCATCCACGCTGAAGTAGGGGCCCGCTTTCCTGCTCGTGCCTGAACACTGCGGTGTGGGACCCCACATCTTGGTCTTCTCACCGCAGAGGACCCCTCACCGGGGTGCCGGTCTGCTTTCCAGCTCCGGGGTTGCTGGTGCTGGGGGTCTTGGATGTGTGGGGTCTCAGGCGTGTGGCCTTCTGCCCCTGCACGTGTCCTCGGGGCTGGTCACGCTGTGTGTGCAGGTGTGAATGCTCTGGTCATGTTCCATTGCAGATGGCCCCCCCACGTCAAGGCCCTGCCTCAAGGACCTCAAGGCGCCCTGTGTGTGCGGTGGCCGTGGGTGAAGGCGTCTACTCCAGGGTCCCACTGAAGCCAGATTTAAAGTTAGGTAGTCAGTGTAGTTAGGTAAATCGGGCCTAATATCGAGTAAGATCCAAAATGGAGGCCACGTTGAGAATGAATTCCCGAGAAAGCAGAACGACTCTTGGAATGTTAATGAAGTCCGGGAATTGCAGGACAACTCATGGAATGTTAATGTCCCCAAGGCCCAGAGCCCATCCCAAAGAAGTGTTAATGAAACGGCTCGGCTCCCAGCAGACTTGAAGATGCTGACTCGGAAGTCCTTCCTGCCCAGATGACTTCTTTGGCCCCCCTGTGCCCCACCCCTCGGGCCTGCCCACCTACACCCCATCACTGAAGGAACTATAAAATGGGGAGACAGCCGCACTTCCACGGATTCCCTCTCTTGGAACCCCTTCTTCCTCCGGAAAGTCTTCTGCTGTCCTTTAATAAACCTCTACTTTCCACTCTGACCTGGCCTGGTCACTGGTCAGCAGCGGTAACACCACTGTCCTGGTCCACAAGCTGCTGTCCTGCTTTCCTAGGATGGGCGTCCCACGCGGAATCCACAGGACTCAGCCAGAGGGCATGAAATGGGGGACAAGAGGCAAAACTCCGGGGCAGGAGCAAAGGGCGGTGGTGGAGGGCGCTGGAGCTGTGTGGGGGCCCGGACGGCGCGGTGATGCAGGTGGCACTGCCCTCAATGAACTGTCCCCACCTACTGGCTGTGTGCCCCAGGGCAGGTTCCTTGCCTCACTGAGCTCTGGTTCCCCAAGAGGTGACAGTCCTACCCCAGAGGAAGGACCCACGGGCCACTGGAGAGATTGAAGATGAGACCTATGTAGAGTGCTGTCATTTCCCTCCAGCAAAACTTGGAGGTGCTGTCTCCCCCTTGAGCCCAGGCAGGTTCCTGTGGCTGGGTGGTGGGCAGGACGTCACAGAAGGGACGCGGGGCGGCTGTGGAGGCCGAGGCGCGGAAGAGACCGTGAGTCCACCTGGCTCCTTCTTGAAGCTGTGCCCTTGAGCCCGGAGCACCCTGCACAAGTGGGTGCCCTGGGCGGCAGTGCTTAGGAGGCCCCGGGGGAGGGGTCCCTGCCGCTGGTCTCCCAGCTCCGGTGCTGGGCTCAGGGCAGCCTGGCCTGGAGGAGTGGTGGTGCCAAGGGACTGGTCTCCTGAGCTTGGAACCCCAGGGGAGGAGCGGGCTGCTTCACCGAGTACCCAGGGGTGAGTGGCACAGCAAGCCACCTGGCCCAGAGCCACTCCTACTACCGCCCAACCTCAGGGAGTCAGAGTTGCCCTCCAGTGTCTCGTCTCCAGGCTGTGGTCTCGGAGTTTCCAGGACTCTCCCACGGCACAACGCTGGGGTAGCTAAGGGAGAGCACTGTCGTGACAAAGGCCGCTGCAGCCAGGGGACTCGCACTCCAGGCATGACGCAGCAGGTGTGCAGGTGGGGTCTGCCCTCCCCTCCCCCGTGTGCCCCCTGCTGGGTCTCCACAGAGTGGGCCTCCAGGCTCTGAGAGGCTGGGTACTGCCCTGAGCCCCGCGGCTCACACGGTTCTGCTGTGGGAGCCCCGGAAGTCGAGGCTGGCAGACGGGAAAGCTGGGCCAGGTGACCTTCAGGTGCCCCCCATCCCCTGACCTTGAGGCCCTCCAAGGCTGGTCCCCTCATCTCTGTAGTCTCGGCCTTATTTTTCACGGGGAGACTGTGGCCCCTGATCAGCGTGGGAACCAGAACTAAGCCCTGGCAGCACCTCCTCGATCGTCCCCAGCCCAGGTCTCCCTGGGGTCTGCCCAGAACATTCTGTGCGATCCTGGGGAAGAGCCCCGCAGACCCAGGGGAGGGTCTGCTGCCAGCTTTCTTCTTCCCACCAAGAGGAGGAGCCCACCCTGCCGGGCCGGGGCTGGCTGGGAAACATCCGCCCCCCAGGTTTACTCTGGCAGGGGCCTGGCACCTTGGCCTTGAGGCCCTCTGGGGGGAAGCGCAGTGGGGGTGACCCTTGGAGGTGGGCACCAAGGGGAGGAGTGGGAGATCAAAGCCTCCTGGGCTGGCCAGGAAGGGCTGCCTGGCTTTCAAGTGCAGCCACTCGGCCCTGGGCCCTGCAGCGCTGGGGGAAGAGCTCCGCCCCGCCTGCGGCCACCTTGGCTCCTTCCTCCTGGGGACTCTTTTGTTCCTTACTGAATAAATAAACCCTTTTCTTTGGAATTTCCACCTCTCCATCAAAGTCCCCTCTGGGCTGACCTTGGACATTGTTCTCCTTGTCACCTTTCTGAGCCACGCCAGGGACTAAGGTGTGCAAAGGTCGCCTGTAGGGACCGGCAGGACCAGCCACGGCTGGCCACTCGACAGCTTCCCTTCCCTTTCTGGGCTCCCTGTTCTCCAGGACAGGGGTGATCTGAATCAAGACCTTCCCAGAGCCCGCCCCGTGGCACACGGGTCAAGACTGAGGTTCTGATTTGCTTTAGAAGGAACTTTATGACCAGTGGTTGTCATCGCCTCGGACCAAGCTAAAGATTTTTAAAAGCAAATCAGTGATGATAGTCCCACGGGCAGGCAGGAGTGTCCGACCCTCCGAAAGCTGCCTGATCCCGGGACACCCCAGTCGACCCCAGCAGACGAGCTGAGGAAGAACGGGGTCTGGAGTCCCTGAGGGGAGAGGTGGCCTCCCGGAGCCAGGCAGGACCTATGGGGAACCCCACCCCAGTCCCAGCACAGCGCTGGTGCCCCATGCCCTCCTCGACGCCCCTGCCACGGCCCTCTCCCCGCCCAGGGGGCTCCTCTGAACAGTCTGCCCGTCCACTAGCTGCTCCCCAGACACGGAGCTCACCTTGTGCTTTATTTTTGGCAGGACGTCCACCAGCCTCTGCAGGGCCTCGTGGCGGGCCCCCACCTGCACGGCACAGGCACAGACGTGAGCGGAGAGGGGGCTGAGAACACGCCTCTGTGCGGGGCTGTGAGAGGGGCCGCCCGGGGGGTGCTGCAGCCCTGCGGGCGCCCTTACCTGCAGGAACACGGCCAGCACGGCCAGGCCCTTCTCCCCCAGGACAGCTTCCTCGTAAGCTGGGAACTTCTCAGCGTTCCAGTGAACCAGGTGCAGCTGAAACACAGCGGCCGGGTGTGAGCGTCGGGTGCGGCTGGAAACACCAGGCGCTCGGCCTCCGTGGGTCCGACACAGGGGCCACTCCATCCCGTGAGTGAATCGTGTTATGGCCGCCCGGCGCGCAGGAGGCCAGCACCCTGGGGCTCCCAGGCACTTGGCAAGGCCACAGGCCTGGGGCAAGGGGGAGGCCACTGTGACTACCAGGAAGAAGAAGGCACAGGATTAGGCCAGACACAGCCCAGGACTGCAATGGGGCAAGTGGGTCCCAGATGCTGCCCCCTCCTGACCCTGGAGCCCAGCCCTGAAGTTTGCCCGTGGCTCTAACTCTCCTTCAGTTTCTGATGTAGGAAAATGGATCTGGGGTGGCGGATGTCTGCTGGACTCCATGCCAGAGTTGGCCGATGAGACGGGTTTGCCTGGAGGCCGGGGGTGAGCTGGGGAGGGGTCCCTCACGGGAGTGGGAGTGAAAGGTTGGCCAGTGTCCAGGGGATGGTGTGGCTCCCCCAGGAGGGGCCTGGGCCTCTGTGCAGCTGGCCCTCTGCCTTGGGTGCTACTCTGGAGGATTCAGACCACCGCAGATTAAAGACATTGGGTCAAGACGCTGTGTCTGGGCTGAAGGAGCAGAACTCTGCTGCTGGGTAGCAGGTGGCCTGCAGATGGCCTAGAGCCTACAGGACGGGACGAGTCCTGCGCACACCCACCACCAGGCACATGATGGGCTCGAGCACCGGCGGGTTGGTACCCCAGGGTGCTGGGGCCAGTGCCCTGCAGGACTCAGGGACGAATGTTCGTGTTTCTGCTAAGTGCCTGGCTTAGAGGTGGCCCAGGCCACGAGTCCCCAGGCTCCTGGACGCTGAGGAGCCCTCTCTGGCCAGCACTGTACTCTGCCGAGGCACTGGGCCCAGGTGCTCTTCGCAGACCTCACTCCCAGCAGGAGCCAGTTGCCTGGCCACGTGTCCCTGGGGTCCAGGGTATGTCTAACGCTGCCCACCTGGAGCTCCCTGGGCTAGGGCTCAAGGCCCTAGAAATGGGGGCTGCCAGGCCCACGGGCCCCCCTGAGTCATCTCCCTTCATAGACCCCCTCTTTGCAGCCAGGTTTGCCTTCCCACCTGACCTCCACACCCCAGAGACGGCCAGCAGGGACCAGGCCCAGCCTGACTCGGAGACAGCCCCGGTGGGTCCCCTGCTCTCATTTGTTACCCTGGCAGTCGATGGCAATGACCTCCCTGGGAACAAGTGGCAGACACACAGCCACTACCTGAAAGGAACACTCAGGGGAGGAGGAGCCACAGCCCACCCTGCAGGTGCCTCTGTGTGCAGGAGCAGAGGTGACAGCAGGCAGAGCTCATGCACACATCCCCCGTGGGCACCGTGTGGTACAAGGCAGTGTGGTACTCACAGGTGGAGATGGCAGCCTCATGGATGCTGGTCCAGTTCTTTCTGTGTCTGAAAGTCACCACTGACCACTCCACTGCGATGCATGATCATCACCATTCAGACCCCCTGTCTCTTCTTCTGCTAACTGAGCATGCCTGCATCACCCTCCTCTTTGGACAATGGTGTGATAAAGTGGGTGGGGGGGGGCTAACTGCTCTGCCCGGGGCACTGAAAGTCCTGGGTCCCAGGAAGTGCCTCACATCTGGGCATCTGGGATGGCTGGCGTCTGCAGGAGAGCCTGGCACATGGAAAACACCGGGACTCGCGCTGCCTGGCCCACGTCACCTACGAACCTCTGCCGGGTAGGTGTGGCCGTCCACCGTGTGCTCCGAGCCCCGCTCGTCCACTGCTCCCCAGTGGAAGTGGAACTGCCTCAGCCGGTAGTGGTTTTCCAAAGGCCCCCCGCTGATCCCTGCGAAGGAAAGCGCACTCTGTGACTCTGAGTTCCCCTCAGGCTACGGCGGTGCTTGCAGCACCATCTGCATCTGGTACAAGTTCGCTCTGGAGCTTGGTGCCTTGTTGAAGGGACAAGCTGAAGGGCAGGGTTTCCTCTTTCTGGTCCCCTCTGCCCACCACCTCACCCGCGCAGGCTGACCCTGTTTACAGAAAACGCTTGAATGCATGCAGGCGCCGCACGCGGCCTGCAGGGGGCAGTGAGGGCCTCAGCTCCTGCCCAGGGCAGAGGCACCCGAGATGCACACCTGTCCCATGAGTTTCTGGGATTTTCTTGAATTAAAAAGGAGGTTTGAGTCCTATCACCAAGTAACTCAATAACACAACACACAGGGAGCAAGGCCTTTCCTTTCCTGGAACACATTCTGGGGAGCAACGTGCCACCTGCTCACCAATCCCGATCCCACACAGCTCTGTTTAGTCCAGGCCCACCGCTGAACCAGGCTACACGAGCACTCCTTTCTAAGTCACCTGAGACACTCGCTGTGGAGGCCATGGCTCTTACCAGCAGGTTCTCCACCGGCACAGTGCCAAGGGTGGCCTCCTCAAGAGCTTGGCTAGCTTGACGCTCAGGCTCAGAACACAGCCTGCATCCCTGGGGGAGCTGGCTCCACAGTCCAGGGCAGGGCTGGGGTCTGCACTTCAGCAGACTCCGGATGACGTGATGCCTGTGGTTCAACCCTCAGTTGCTGCTCATGCGGAGACAGTTGGGGCTTCTCTTTTTCGGCCGGAAGGAGTGCCGGGTGCCCGGGGCCGGCCACTGCGTGGTACTGGCTGCAGAGCTGGGGAGTGGCTCAGGCAGCTCGCGGGGCCCGGCTTCACCCGCTGCACAGTGTGCTCTGCATGGCCCTCCCGGGCCCGGCTGCCGTCAGGTCCCCGAGTGGCCAGCACAGGGGAATGTCCCTGGGTGAAGGATGCCACGGAGCACCCAGTGCATCTGTCCTCACAGAAGTACTCGCAGCAGAAGGCATGGGGTGTGAGCGCAGCGGCTTGCCAATTCTGCCAGGCCAGGAGAGCCCCCTGGAAGGGGGGACAGCAGTCCTGGCCACCCCAGGATCCTCACGCCCTGGACAGCTGGACGGGATGCAATCTGGTGGATGCAGTTGAGCAGGCCCAGCCAAGGGTCACCCTGTCAGATCTCAGGGCAAGGCCCATTTCTCTTTCCACCAGGTTCAGCACTTAGTTCAAGGAAGGGTCCTTGAAGGTGCCCGGGGACCCCTGCAGGTGAAGGAATGGGAATGGTCACTTCATTGACTTGTCTGTCCAGTCACTCAGCCACTGGATAAGCAGGTCTGTGTGTCACAGTGGGATTTTGTCTTTCTTCTGGCAGCTTGGGAACTGTCTAGGATTTCTAGAAAAATCCACCGGACACTACAAGTACTCAAAGACTGGATTGGCAAGTTGGCTTTGCCTCCAACTTGCTGTGTAATCTTGGGCAGGTGGCTTAACTTCTCTGAGCCAGAGCATCTCTACCTCTAAAAGGAGGCCTGCTGGCAGGAAAACGGAGATACTGTCACTTTGTGAGATGCTGTCAGGTGATGGTGACGATGCTGATGGTGATCACACATCACAGAGACTTTCAGGACTTCAACACCTTCACTATTTTTAAAAAAGAGCTGCCAGCTGTTGCTCGTTGTCCCCTCCAGCTCACACATCCTAGGACCCTGGGTAGGCACAGGAGCAGATCTCCCTAAGGGATGATGTCCCCAGAAAAGCATGGGTCCTGCACCAGCTGGACGCGGCTGGACTTCCACCAGCAGGGCTTACCCACAAAGTCGCCAGGCCCTCCTTCCTGGTGGGGACCACTGGGCGCTTTGGCTCTGCCGTGTACGGAGGCAGAGGAAGGGCTTGGCTCTGCGGCCGGCTCTATCCTCCAGGGCCTGCAGCTGGGGTACGAGAAACAGGAGTCACCTAGACCTGCCGAGCAGCGGAGAGCAGGAGCAGGGCCCAGAGACAGGGAGGTGCAGGCGACTGCCGAGCCCTGCTCTCCTCAGGGACGTGAAGCCCTGCAGGTCGGGCTGGACCCCAGAAGGCTGGCTCTGGCCCCTGCAGCAGGACGCCGCGGGGCCTGGATTGGTGAGCACTCTTCCCCGAGGCCCCGCTGCCCAGAACGCTTCACAGAAACGCCTCACCAGCAGCAAAACACAACACCCACTTAAGTAAGAAACTTTCAGTTAGAGTCTGTCCTTTGGGATCCTGGGCACCTTCCCATGGCAAGCCAGAATGTTCCTCCTTAACGGGCCTGTTCTGCTCACTTGCATGTAAACAAAGGTCTTGATGGAAACCATGGTTACCCTGGGCTGGAGAGCCAGCCAGCTCACACACACACCAAAAAACAAAACAGAACAACAGCAAAAACTGCTGCGTAATGAAATAAAAACAGGGGAGACACCTGCGCCAGCCCTGCCAGGAGGGAGTGTGAAAGGCTGGCCTGGGCTCTCTGAGGGTTCCCGGGTCTTGGGCTGGGCTGGAGCGCCCCCTGGTGGCACACAGGTGGAGACGGACCAGGAATGGGGGGCCTTCCAGGAGAAAGGGCGGGAGCAGAAGCACAGCCCTTGCTGGAGAAGGCCAGAAGGAGCCTCTGCAGCTAAAGGAGGGGAGGGGCGGCCGGGGAGGGGCCAACAGCTAGGGCATGTTCAAGTTGGAACAGAAGATTCTCACTGTGACAATGTTTCCAAAATTAGAACTCACTGGCAAAAGAGCGCCAGCCAATGGCAAGGGTGTTTGTTTAAAGACTGGAAATCCCTGTTCTGTGGCTTTCTGTAGTAAGCACACTGTGTCAGCACTGGGTCTGGAGGCTCACCTGGCTCCTCCACTGTGAGCCTGGTCCAGGAATTCACCCCTCCCGCCCTTGGCTCCCCTCTGTGACGTGGCTCTCACTGGCCAGGGTCTCCGTGTGCTGGGTTCTCCGCGTGCCCTCTCCTGCTCATGCAGCCGCGGTGCAGGACTCTCAGTGCCTGCTGTGAGCACGGCTAACGGGCAGGTCTGGAGGGCCTCGACCCGGGCACTGGGCAGGGACCAGCAGATGGACCCGCCCTCTGACCCGCAGAGCAGCCTAACTGCAATGAGGAAACTGAGGCTCAGGGGAGTTGTCACCTGCCCAGGACCCAGTGACCCGAGCCAGGTCTGCTGATCCTCCAGCTTGCACAGCAGGGTTCAAGCCAAGTGCCGCTGGCCAGTAAGTGGAGCCCAGATGAAACGATCTCCGACTGACCCTTCAGTGCTGCTGGGTGGCAGGGCAGTCCTTTAGTTCAAAAAGAGGTCCCCAGGGGAAGGGCCCTAGTGCGCCAGCCCTGACACCCTCCTCAGCAGGCTTTGGCCCTGGTGGCCTCTGCTGCCACGGGGACTCCGCCGACAGTACCCGCAGCTCAGGGCTTCTACCAGAGTAAGCAGGCTTTGGTCAGACCCTGCCGTTCTAAGGCTAAACACCGGAATAAAAGAAGCTGGGCGTGTGGGGCACGTCTGTGATCCCAGCTCCTGGAGAGACTGAGGCAGGAGGGTCCCCGTTCAAGGCCAGCCTTAGCCAGACCTTGTCTCAAAATACAGAGGGCTGCGATGTGGCTGCGTGAAGTGCCTAGGCTTCAGTCCGGGTCTTGCTAAAGACAAAACAAGATGGAAGACGGTGAAAACTCCACATCACGCCGGGCCACAGGGGGCCACCAGGGGGCCAAGTGGCCATCACAGGGCAAAGGACGTCTGTGCCAGGAAGGTCTTCACAACTCTCCCAGGCCCGTGAGGGCCACCGCTGGGGGCCAGTGCTTCACCTGTGCTGGCCTGGCAGAGAGGCCCTCCCAGAGCTCAGGAACAGGAGCTCACCTGCCCCGGGGAGTCAGCTCCGAGGCCGTCAGTGTCACCTCTGGTCTGAAAGCCAGGTGGACTGGAGCCCAGCCTCTGGGGCCATGTGGTGAGGTCTGCTCTGGCTACATCTTCATGGAACATGAAGGCAGAGGCCAAGCGGCAGTCACGAGTGGGATCCCAGGGAACAGCCACACTGCTGTCAGAGCCGCAGGGTTGCCACCACCGAGGCCACTGCACTGTCACCCAAGCAGAGACTTGCCAATGCCACAGCCACTGCCCCCCAAACAGGAAGGAAGCAGAGACGTGGCTGGAGAAGCACACCTTAGGAAAGCGTCCATCAGAAGGCACCTGGCCAGCTGCGGACGTGTCACTCAGCACCGAGCTGTGCATGTGCTCAGTACTGAGGGACGAGTTCCAGCAGCCTGAGCTCTGCGGGGACAGAGAAGGAGAGAGTGACGGGAGGGCAAGGAGGCTGCTGCGGGGGACCTACACTACACTGGCCAGGACACCAGGACAGCCTGCTGTGGGGGTGACGTCCCAGCTGAGCCCCAAGGAAGGAGTCTGTGTTCATTAGGTGAAGATGGAGACGGTGCTCGGGAGAGAGGACAACAGGTGGAAGGAGAGCAGGTCGCATAGACAGATGGACGTTCCGTGGGGCTGGACGTGGGGTCTGTGCAGAGGACACTCGGGAGGTGGGGCTGGGGGGCAAGAAGGAGCCTGCGGTGGCCAAGCAACGGGAGCCTCAGGCGCTGCATGTTGACTCTGCACAAAGTGGACAGGTCACGCGAAAGGACCACCCATGTCTGCCCTGGGCTGTGGAGCCAGTCTCCGGGGACAGCAGCAACAGCCCCCACTTTGGAGCCAGGTCCCCCAGTGACGCATGCTCTGTTCCAAGCCTGAGTGTCGAGTAGCTGAGCTCCTGAGTAGGCCACCCTTGGCACTGTGCCGGTGGAGAACATTGTCCCCAGGCCTGCTGGTAGAGAGCCGTGGCCTCCACTGTGAGTGCTTTGGGGACTGAGAAAGGAGTGCTCAAGGTCCCTAGTGGCTGGCAGGAGGAAACCACGCAGCGTGGACTTGGTCTCCCATCAGGGGCAGCAGTTGGCCACAGCGGGTCAGCACTTAGCAGGGGTCCTGCACACTTGCTGGGGCCCATTTTACACAGACAGGAGTAGCTACACAGTGGCTGTGGCCTAACAGCAGGGGCGCTCTGGTCACGGGAGGCCGCCATGTCCCAGGGACCTCCTTCCTACTCTGTCCACTCCTGCGGTCCTGAGGGGAGTCACTTGCCTCCGCTTTTGGCCACAGCTTGCTCCAGGGCTGGGTCATCCCCCTGCCAGCCAGGGTCACTGTGATCGGCTCAGCCCAGGCTTGTGGCTGACTTGCTGGGAGGGGTCTTTGCTGCTTTGCTCTGCGGGAGGTTGAACTTTCACCTTTGCCACCCTCAGGAAAGTCATGGCCCAGCCCAAGGCAGCCCGAGTCCACCAGGGAGAGCAGAGCCCAGAGAGGGCGCTGAGATGCAGGCTGCGTGGCTACACACCCTGGACTTGGTCCTGTCCTGGGGACGCAACGAATTTCCCTCTTTGCTTAAGCCAGTTGGAGTCGTGTGTCTGCCACTTGCAATAGGAAAGAGCCGTAATTAATATGGGGAATTCCTCATGCACAGAGCAAAAAGGAGCCCAGAGGCTGCTGGGGTGACAGGGTGCCATCTGGCCTTGGCTGGCAGCTGGGGGTCTCAGCTTCCCAGCTCTGCGCTCAGCGGCTTCACCTGAGAAGTGGCACCCGCAGTGTGCCACCAGGCCGTCTGGCTCTGACCTGTGCCCAGCCTGGAGGGAGCTGCTCCACCTCAGCAAGGCTGTGTCCCCTTAAACCTGCGTTTGGGCAGGTGAAGGGGCCTCCCCTCCTCAAGAGACATCATCTTCCTGTCCCCGGCCCCTTCCCTCAGTCTTCCTGGGCCTCCTGTTCCCTGCCGACACATGTCAGGAAGGTAGGGTACTGCTCTCGTCCCCCCTTCCTAAGCTTGTGACCCCACTCATGGTGCAACAGAAGAGGAGACAGACCCCCAGCCAGACAGACTCACCTGAGTGCTCAGCAGCATCGTCAAATTCGACCTGGAAGAAGTAGCCAGTGTTCCAGATGCAGCGACAGGACGCGGGGTCGTAGGACACTCTGAGCGGCTGCAGATGGGGGTCGTAGACACTGTCCCTCCGCTGGATGTTGATGGGAGATTGCCTGGTGCCCCCTGACTTGGAGACCTGGCCTAGGGACACAGGGAGAGAGACCCTGACTGAGCCACTGGATGGAGATGGCGGACACAGCCTAGGGCCTGCGCAGGGGAAAAGCCGGCCCAGCAGGGAGCCCGGAAGTCCCCAGGCCACCCTGCTGCTAAGCCTATGTGCCTTCCCAGGGCCCTTCACTCAGGCGCTCTGGACCCCGGAGACTTGGAACCTCCTTCCCGCCCAGAGTGGAGACTCTGCCTGCATGTGCTAGGAGGGCCTCCACCTGTGTGCACTGTTCAGAGTGTGGCCACAGGGAGCCCAGCAGGGGCCTGGGGAGGGCAGGCCACACAGTGCATCGGGCCCTGTCCTGTGGGAAGGGTCACAGGAGGTACGCCACCCGCAGGAGTAGCCCCTCACTCCAGGTCCACCTCCAAGTGTCTTGAGCTTGATTTTAAAGGAAGATCCAGGATCAGGAATATTTCAGAGGGGCTGGGGGTGTAGCTCGGTGGCAGAGCGCTTGCCTCGTCCGCGTGAGGCACTCCGTTCCATTCCCAGCACCACATATAAGTAAGCCAATAAAATAAAGGTCCATCAACAACTAAAAAGATAAAAAGAGTATTTCAGAAAACACAGAAAGGTTTGCAGGAGAAAAATAAGCTGCTCAGGGCTGCTCCCCCCGTGGAAGGGCCCAGGCTGCTTTCTGGGAAATGCCCTCAGAGAGAGGTTTTTTTTTAAGTTGTAGCTGTACAGAATGCCTTTATTTATTTATGTATTTTTATGGGGTGCTGAGGATCCAACCCCGTGCCTCACACATGCTGGGAAAGTGCTCACCACTGAGCCACAGCCGCAGCGCACCCCTCGCCCCCCATTTTTTTAATGAACAAAATGAATGAGGATCCTACTCTGCATGTCATCTGGTAAGCACCGAGAGCTCATCTGATGGTGAAAGAACAACCGTGCGATTTGGTTTTTTTTCAGTGCTGGGGATGAACCCAGGGCAAGCGCTAAACACGGAGCCACCCCCAGCCCAGGGATTGCTTTTTAGTGGTGCACTCGCACTACACACTGCTTAGGCCCTTGCTAAGTGGCCGAGGCTGGCCTTGAACTTGGGATCCTCCTGTCTCTGACTTCTGAGCTGCTGGGAGTCCAGGTGTTTGCTGCCATACCTGGCTATGCCATGATTTTTAAACCGGATTCTTTAGTGATGATATTTAGAATTTTCCCAACTTTTCATAAATTTAAACAGCTGTAATGAAGTTTGTCTTAGTTCCCTGTACACTCATCTGGATTATTTTCTTTCCTATAAACTCCTACCCACAGAGTTGAGGGTCAAAGGGCATCTTCAGAAAAATTCTAGAAAACTAAGAATTAAGAATTCAGTCCTACTGGGACCATGTCTCCCACCCCGAGAGTCTAATGGCTAGCGCTGTGTTTTGTTCTTAACATACTGATGAACTGTTTTTAGGAGGTGGTGTTTAACAAGTAAGCATCAGAGGCCAGTAGAACACATCACACTTTTCTAAATTAGACGTAAAGATTGTAGAAACAGAGAGTATCTATTCTGAGATTGTATCTTTTCTACTTTGGTGTTGAAAGTCCCTCTTGGGGGCTGGGGATGTAGCTCCGGTGGTGGAGTGCTTGCTCTGCCTGCACAAGGCCCTGGACTCAGTCCCCAGCACCACAAAAATAAATGAGGAAATAAAACAGAAAAGTCCTTCTCGTGGGAAATGGTGGTGGTGACGGTCGGTGGGTTTTCTGCTTTATGTTCCAGTTTTCCTTCCTGGTTTCCCACCCAGGTGACGTGCATGGCAACCATGGTGTCTCTAGCCAGGGCGTGAGCAGGCCCTCTGCCCCTTCACATGCCCGTGCTTACACGGCCTCTGACACTCCAGTGCTGGTGGAAAGCCCTGACGTCGCTGGCCACTGCCCTTTACAGACCAGGGATCTATCCCCGACTGAGACCCAGCCTTCTGGCGTCCCTGCTGAATGGCTGCCTTGGCTCGCCAGCTCTTGGTGGCTGGCAGTGGAAGCCACCCACCCTGTCCTCCACTCTCCCAAGACCTGAAGTTCCACCATTAGAATCCTGTGCCCGTTTCCCTCCTGAGGGGCCCTATTTCAAGGAAAGTTCTGTAAATGAAGAGGTGATGTGATCAGTGACCCTCACCCTCGCAGGGAGGCAGCTGGGAGAGGTGGGGACGGTGGGACGTGGAGAGTGCACCTAGTGGGCAGTGGCTCTCAGCCTGGGCAGTGAGAGTCCTTCTACAGGCCTTTGGCTCTTCCAAGAGAAGGTAAAAATGCAGAATTCATGCGAAGCCTCCAGTGTCCAAGTGCTGTTTTAAATGCTTCAAACGTGCAAGGCAGAGACACTGGGCCCCGAGCCGGCTCTGCCTGCTCCCCGGTCAGCACTCCCCAGATGCCATGTTCTGGAGTGTGGGGACGAGGATTACAGTGTGTTGGGGCGCACCTCTGCAACAGGCCTCCCGAGGTCAGCTAGGACAGCGTGCACTGGGATGCCCTGCAACAGGTACGGACACACACTTGCCCCTGCTCTTGCCTCATGCCCCGCAGAGACGCTGCAGGCCACAGAAAGCGGCCAAGGCTGCTCTGGGGAGCGGCCAGGCCTGAGGTTGGCAGATACATCCACGGGGGCTCCTGTGGCGGATGATGGGACCCTGTCGGTGGCCTCCCTTCTGGCTTCCACTCTGATACAGAGCAACACCAACATCCTGGTCTTCCATGTCCCCACTCTCCAAAGAGCCTCAGCACAGCCCACGTCCTGACCACCCTACTGGGGGGCGAGACTCAGCGCAGCCCACCCGCCAGCCTCCGCTGCATCCCAGCGACTTTGGCAGGCGACGGGCAGTCACCAGGCCAGGCAGCCCGGTCCAGACCAGCCAAACACGCACAGGAGGCCCTCAGGCGTGGGGATCCCAGAACTCCTGACGGAAGACGGGTGCCGTCTGCATACACAGGCCACCAACAGGAGATGGCTGTGCTGGCCCAGAGCCTGCTGCTCGGGAGAGGCACCCTCCCCGTGCCCGGGAACACCCGACGGGCTTCAAGCACTGACCCAGGCCTGTGTCGCCAGGGCCAGCACTGCAGGCAGGCCAGCCTCAGGGACCGCAGCAGGCCCCAGACAGGAAGGGATGGAATAAACCTCTGTCACCGAACACCCACACAGAGCGCCTCCCACAGGGCGGCACGGCCGGCCGAAGCCAAGGCCCCTGTCCAGGGGCCCGGTGTTTGCTCCTGTTCCCTCAGCACCTCATGTCCAGGTGGACTCCGGTTAGCACGCTTCATTCCCGTCTCCCGGGCCTTCCTGGAAGGAGCACTTGCCCACCCCACTGCCACTGGGCTGGGTCAGTGGGTGACCTGCTGGGACAGAGGAGGTGTTAGCAGGCCTGACCCAGTGTGTGTGCAGGGTGGGACTTGCTGCTGGCCACTGTCCCCGCCTCCAGAAGAAGGGCTCAGGCGGCTGCTGGCCAGGAGCAGGGACCCGTCAGGCACACTGGACACGGAGGGCACCGGGCCAGCCAGCAGACCTGGGAGTCCAGCCCAGAAGGCACAGCCAGGAGCCCAAACAGCTGCTCATACGGTGCCTGGGAGGCCTGTGCGGGGCGGGGCAGGGGCTGAACCCTGCCCTCCCAGGGGCCAGACCTTTGACAGGTCGCGTTGGCCAGTCACACCACGCAGACTCTCCACCGTGGCAGGCTTCAGGCTACAGCACAGCGTCACTGGTCCCAGACAGGAACGGCACATGGCTAAGAGGTGGCCCGGCACACACGCCACACAAGACGACCCTAACGCCATTTCTCTCATTCTGAATTTCCTCTCAAGGCCACGTCGACAGTGGTTTTTAATCACTTTTAGTCACAAACCACACCCACCCCATGAAATGTTCTGCGTGATACCAAAAAATAAAAACTCCGACCTGGAGGACCGTGTTCTTTGGCCGTCCAGCCCTTGGCTGCTCTCCCAGGGCAGAGCCTTGGCTTCACCAGGAGCAGCGTGGGGACACAGCAGAACTGACAGAGTGCCGCTCTCTCCAGCACCAGGGTACAAAGCCGGGCTACAATGGCGGCGACGCCCGACAGCTGCATGCCAGGTAACGCGGCACTAACGCAGGGGCCAGCCTGAGCAGCCCTAGCAGCAGCTGCCCTCCAGCGGGTAGTCGCTCGGCCAAGCACTGCCCCATGCCTTCCCAGGAAGCGCCTCACTTCGTTCTTCCAACAATGTTGTGCGGTGAAAGCTGTTATTAACTACCTTTTACAGGTGACAAACCTCAGGCTCAGAGAGGTTGGGATGCTTGCCCAGGGGCACACAGCTACAAGGTGATAGGGCCAGCATTCTGATCTGGTGTTCTGGTGCTGTTGAGGGGTATGCTGAGAAGGGAGGATAGGTTTGAAGGTGTCTACACTTCAGGCAAGTGTATTTTGAACAGCCTCCAGCACCTGCAATCACACTTCTATGGGCGAGGAGCAGTGTCCCAGGCTGGCCCAAAGCTGTTCGTGGAAGTCACCTCTGGGAATCAGGGTTGAGAGGCCCGGGGAGATCCACATTCTGCATTAGTGTCTTCCCTTCCCTGGTGAGACCTTAGAGGCAGGTCTGGGGCGGGGCCCAGGTGATGCTACTATTCTGGGGACCCCATGTGGAATGTCCCTGTTGCTGAAGGGACAGGGGGGTAATGAGGTTTTTGCTCCAGACCCTTCTGTGTGGGGTGCAGACGCGGCTCTCCTCTCCATGCTGACTCCTGGGAGCCCCTCAGAGCAGCTACTGACCAGAGTCCTCCTGCAGTTGGACCAGGAGTGCCCAGGGATGGCGTCCCCCCTCAGGCCAAGTGCCCCCACCGCAGGCCAAAGCTGCCTCCCAGCGGGGCCAGTGCAGAGCCCAGGGGCCCCGGTGGTTTCCAGACGGGGTTCAACATCAGGTTGGTGTCCCTCCAGGGCAGCTCTGGAGAGGCTGGAGTGTCCACCCGGAGTCTGGTGTGCACCAGGTTTTCACACGCTCGTTGTGTCCCTGTGCCTGGGACACAGCATCGAGGCAGGCCTGTTTTACGGATGCGGACACTGAGGCTCAGGGCTGTGGGTCAGCCCCCCAAAGTGTCACGGGTGCTATCTCCAGTGGGTCTGCCCAGGAGCCCCGCCTTCTCTTGCAGGAGCAAATGAGATGCTGGAGTTAGAACAGAACCTACGGCCGTGGACGCAGGCCCTCGGTGCACAGAGGAAGCATCGAAGACCAGAAAGAGGAAGGGCCCATCCAAGGTCGAGAGCACTGAGGACCCCTTGTTCCCAGCAGCACATCCTCCTGCTGACCCAGGAAATGGAGGGTGAATGACCTACTCAGGGTCATCAAATGCAAAAGAGACAGCAGAAATCTCAATCCAAGCTGGCTTGCTTGGGACGCTCTCATTTTGGAAACTTTCCTGCGACTCTACAGACTTCCAGCAGCACCTGGGCGCCTGCAGAGCTACTCACCTGCCTCATTCTGACTTCTCTGGGTGCAGGAAGGCTGGGAGCACCAGCGTGCTGGCCTTGCTGCATGACCTTGGGAAGCTCCCCACATCTGCTTGACCAAGGAGGCCACAGCTGAGGGCTTGCAGGGGTCCCTCCCCAGCACCGTGACCCTCAACATCTCTGGCTGTCCCCACGGAGGCGACTTGCCCTGTCTGACCACGCTCCGGTCAGGACAGTGAGTGGGGCATACCGCCTCTTTGAGGAGCTCACCCAAACCCCTGAGATGGTTAAATTTCAATCCGTGCCTGTCCCAGATTGTTGTGTGAGATGGTGTATGGTTTGGCTGGGAGTGCTTGCATGGGGACAAGTGGCCTTCGCTGGGGACACACAACTCAGGTCACTGTGCTCTGGTCTGGTAAACAGCTTGGTGAGTGCACCAGGGAGTTAGAAAACGTGATGGGGAGCTGCTGTGAGCACGGGACGGGCAAAGTCCCGGTTCCCTGTGGTATTGACCTTGGTTTGGAGCCACAGGACACTCAGCAGCAGGTACAGGGCTCTGCTGGGTGCGTGAGCTAGGATGGTAGGGGCAGAAGCTCAGGAGTGGGGCCAGCTGCAGGCACAGGGAGACGCAGCAGGTGAGCAGGTGGCCTGTCTGCTCGGGGTTCCTGGGGGAGCTGCGAGGCCCCTTTCCACTAAACAGACACGACTCGATGCCAGTCACCCCCCTGGAGCAAGAGCCCGTGGGTAGCGCCTCTGGTCTCAGCGTAGACACCAACCGTGCTGCTCTCAGGCATGAAAGGGTCTGCATGTGGATGGCAGGTTGTTTGGTCACCCTGGCCACATGGCCTGTGACGTTTGACGATGCCAGGCCACAGGAAGACCGCCTGGCGTGCCAGCGTTTGCTCCCTCGGCAGCTCTGTCCACAGAGCTGCTGTGATTGCTGCTGCTGGTGTCAGCCTGTGGTCTTGGGGAGGGCGGGGATCCCGGAACCCTAGAGCAGTAAACCTCCAGGATGAGCCAGAGGAAGGGCTGTCACTTGGGCCCTGTGCTTCCAACAGCCCTTCCCACAGCGTGAGCTGTCCTCATGGCAGAGCCACCTCTGGGCTACCTCTTCTTCCACAGGGGCCTTTGCAAGGGCTTGACTCATTCACTAACGTCAGCGCCAGTGTCCTGTCTGTGAAGGCCCCTGCACTGCTGCAGGAAGCCCTCTGCAAGCCCTCCTGGGGCTGCAGGCTCAGTGCTGTGTCGAGGCCCAGTTGGCCCAAGCCAGCAGCTGGGCTCTCGCTGTGCTGAGCTGTCAGCTGCCCTCTGCAGCCTGTCCCTGGCCACCCCACCATCTGCAGTCTCCCTCTTTGAGGCCGATGGCATCCATGCAGTCCTTGTGGATCTGGGTATTCCTTCCTGCCCCGTGGTCTTCCTGGCAGGTCTCTGCTTTGCTTAGAAAATATCTGTCATCTTGTCCCTCTCCTCCTGGCAGGTGCCTCTTACACACCACCTCAGGTGCTGTGGCCGTGCCGACAGAAATCTCTGTCCTGGAAAAGGACGAACAGTGCGCATTCAGACCCCAGAGATGTTTGGAGCAGCTTGGAAGTGGAGCGCGAAGTCCGCCTTGCCCAGGGTGGACTGCTGTAGTGACCACACAGTGCGGCCCTCTTGTTTCATGCAGGTAGATCTACACCCATAGCCACTTAATAATTTATCCTAATAATCTTTGTATCAGTGCATAGTTCTTTAAAAATGACAGAATATTCCACTGAAAGATGTACTGAAATTTATTCAATGACTAGCTCAACAGATGAGAGTGTTATTTTGTTTTTGGACTTGTACACGACACTGTCCTGAATATCTCTGAATGAGATTCCTAGCTGGGACACTTATGGGTCAGAGGACAAATATGCTTCAACTGTGATATTCGAGCTGAGTTACCTTCCAGGAGATTGTCTCTCACCCACTCCCTTTGCATTTCAACCAAGAGCTTTCATGTTTACCCAACCGGACACCTTTAGATTCCTGTGTCTACCTTGCACACAAAGTGTCATTCAGTGGGCTTCACAGGTCTATAATTTTCGGCTAGAGTTGAAAATTCTCATGTGGAGTTGAAATGGTTAATTTTATGTGTCAACTTGACTGAGTCGTAGTGCCTAGAACGTGGACCAAATATTATTCTGGATGTTTCTATGAAGGTGTTCTCTATATAGTACAATTAACACTTAAATCTTAGTGGATTTCCATAAAGCAACTTACCCTCCATTATCTGGGTGGGTCTCATCCAATCGGTTGAAGGCCTGAAGAGGAAGAAGATGGATTGCCCTGAACAAGAAGGAATGCGACCAGCAGCCTGACTTGGACTTGAACCCTCCCTGTCCAACCTGGACTTGTCGAGCCTGCACAACTCTGTTGGCACTCTCCACACCCACGCTGTTCTGCTGTCTGCAGACCCTGACGCTGCAGGGCTAACGGAAACTACAGGGCATTTTGCGATGGAGAAGGGGAGGTCCTGAGGTCTTTCCTTTCTGCTGGTGCGAGGCTTTCTTCATCCTCAGCCCAAGAGCTTAGCTTCTCTAGGTTTGTGTTTTCTGAAATGGAGTTTGTGGGCCCAGATAATGTTTCAAAGTGCAGGGAGAAAAAACAGAACTTCTATTTTTATTTTCTCTGATCTTTTGAAATGTTCTGTTTTCCAAGTGTTTCACAGAGCACAGAGACGGAGCACAATCCACCTTGCACCTCACTCGCGAGATGAGTCATCCATCAGTCCTCCTTGATCGACGCACAGGCTGGAGAGCTTTCTAGGAAACAACTGAGTGGCCAGGGGAGTTGCGAGCCCACCCTTCGACAGCAGCCCTAAATTCCCCTGCATCCCTCTTGTCACGGGGCGGTTCATTCTTTTTTTTTTTTTAAATTTATTTTTATATTTTATTTTTAGGTGGACACAATCTCTTTTTTAAATTTATTTTTTAGTTTTAGGTGGACACAATATCTTTATTTTATTTTTATGTGGTGCTGAGGATCGAACCCAGTGCCTCATGCATCCAGCCACATCTGGAGCCCCTTTTGCTTTTTACTTTGGGTCTCAGTTGCTTAAAGCCTCACTAAGTTGCTGAGGCTGGCTTTGAACTTGCCATCCTCCTGCCTCAGCCCCCTGAGCCGTTGGGATGACATTGGGTGCACCACTGCTCCCAGAGAAGTGTTTATTTTTATGTGACAGAAATGGAAATCCATTTCTATATGCAACCGGATGCTCTCCTGACAATCCCAACGTGCAGAGGGCAGTTACATCCTAGTTAAGAACAAATAGGATAGACCCGCATTGGATTAAAATCTTCCAGACACATGGGCATTTCTTGGTGGGTTTGCCGGCTCATTTCTTCTCCCCTGGATTTTTTCATAGCATGATTTTGGGTGCACACCTCTGTTGACTTTGCAGACCACACACCTGTTCCCTCTGCCATCCATGCCCAAGGGATGCTTTGTAGCAGCAATGCTGAAGGATGTAGGGCGCTTCAAGCTGTCACTTGCCTGGCTGAGGTGCTGGCTCAACTGCAGTCTGTCCCACGTTTGAAGGGTGGCAGGGAAGGTGGGAAACCCGGTGGCCAGCAACCCAGAGTGAAGAGCTTCCTGTGCTGCTGTAAGCACTCAGCCTCTCCTTCTGGAAGGTGTGTCAACGGACTGTTGGAGGAAAGGACCACCAAATGGACACATCAATGTGGACACTGGTGTTCCTGTGCATTCAGGCATGAGCTCAGGACAAAGGCTACTGATGCCGGCGATAGTTAGGCCCTGTCCTCTGCTAACTTCCTCTGAGTTTCCCCCATGGCTCAGCAGTGGGCTGACCCCATTCTCTGACATATGTCAGGCTCAGCCAATCAGGACAGCATTGCCAGGTGACCTAAGCAATGGGAATTTTGCAGAGATTAAGGAGAAACAGACATTTTCTCTCCAAGGAGATTTATTAAGGTAGCCAGGTATGTGTGTCATTGCTGGGGACCCTTCTCAAGACTCTGCCCAGCAAGGGGAAAAAACAGAGTTCAGAGATGGGAGGGATGGAGAGCAGACTGAGATACTTTTATCTGTATCTCTCTTCCCTCACCTGGTGCAAGGGGTTTGGTTGAACCTCCAGGACATCAGGACATCTTCAGGGGAGGCTTGGGGCAGGGTTGTAGATGTCTTCAGGGACCTAGGGAGCCTCATGAGTCACCCCTGCTGAGAGCCGCTCCAGGTGGTAGTTGATAACAGGATAATTGACCCGGAAGCCAGCATTTGTTTACCAAGAACAATGAAGCATAATTTTAGAAAGAGAAGGCAATCAGACTGTTCACACCGTGTGGGAGCCTGTTCACACCTGGGACCTGAGGCCAGTCAAAAGTGGTAACTGTGAACACTTTCTTAGCAGGACTGTTATTATTAGTCTTTCCCGTGGACACAAAGTTTTACAAAAACACTTGGGGGGGGTGTGTAACTGTGCTTTGTGCCTGCAGTTTGCACCTCCCAACAATTTTAAATAGCACACAACCCCCCTCACCCTGAGGGTGAAAAGCCAGCAGCAGCTCCAGGTGAGGAGTGACTGAGATGGCGGCTATGGCATGCCCACACAGTCCAGGGGGCTGGGGTCAGCAGGACCAGTCAAGCAGGCTGCAGGCCCAGAAACCGGCCCAAGGCCTGAGGAACTGAGCCCTGCTTCTGCATGAGTTAGTCCAACTTATATTCAAAATGGATGCTGAGCAACAGGATTCTAGTTCACCGGATTCTAGACCCAGCCTTTCCCCTTTCAGCAGGAGATCTTGCTGAGCAATTTCTCTCCTTTCTTTGACCCTCCTCCTGGCCTCTGGAGAAGACTGGTCCCTTTTAAACACCACTGTCTGTCCAGCGCCCATGATCCCTTCCTTGGAAGGTCTTTAAGGTGCTTTTGCTGTTAAATGCCCAGGACCAGCCTGTGTCTGAGCCTCAGTATTATTCTTGGCCCTTAACCTGAACAGTGGCCAAGGCTCGGTGTTCTTCTGCGAGGCTTATGGTTCGGACAGTGGGGAGATCGCTGGGCCCCAGCATTATTCCAGGGCGTCCTGAACCTGGATGGTCGCAGGGCCTGGGTGCTATTCTGGGTAGGAGGCTTAACCGTGGCGGCTGGATCCGGCCCCAGCTTTGCCCTTTCTGCACCGCGGGCGGAGTCCAGGCGGAGGACCTGTTTTCCGGGCGACAGGGGCTCCGAGGCCTCTCGTCCGTCGCCAGCACGCGGGGCGGGGACGCGAGGAGAGCGAGGGCGCGACCCCGGCCAGCGCGACTCGGTCACCGCGGGTTCACATTCCACGGCGCACCTGCCCGCCAAACAGGAGGTGGGCGAGCACCAAACTCAGCCGGACCCCCGAGGCGCACAGCGCAGCCCAGCGCGCGTTACTACAAGTCCCAGCAGCCTTAGGTGCAGGCGCGGGACGCGGTGGCCGGACTCCGGGGGGACTACAAGTCCCAGCATGCACGGGGCGTACGCGGGGACTACGAGTCCCGGGTCGCTTCGCGCGAGCGGCGCAGGGCATCCTGGGATGTGTAGTCGTCGGGGGAGCCAAAGCCTATTCACTTGGTCCTGGAGAGGATGCACATTTCTCACACTGCCTGCTGAAGCGATTTCTCCCCACTGGCGAGCAGCCCGGGCGTAAGTCCGGGAAGTCGGCGTTCCAGGGAGCCAACCCTGACAGGCGAGAGGGACGCGTGCGCATGCTCATCAAGCACATTCCAGCGCCAGCGCGCGCAGAAGATGCCAGCGCCAGCCCCGCCCCCGAGGCCCCAGACCCGCCCCAGCCCCCTGGGAGGCTGCGCGGAGGGTGGGGCGCGGGTCGCGGGGAGGTGCTCGCGGCGCCTGCGCAGAGCGGCGGCTTCTCTCGCGAGGACGGACGCCATTATCGCATCTCCCCGACAAACACCACGAGAATTCCGCAGCCCACACGGTAATTGCAGCTCCCGCAGCCGGTCGCGCCTCCACTCCCCCTTCCCGCGGGGCGAGAGCGAGAGCGAGATCTCCGTCCGCCCCCGCCCCGCCCCGCCGCGCCAACGGCCGCTAACGGCCGCTCTTCGGGGCCGGACGGGGGCCGGGCGGTGTCCGCCGTCGCGCCCGGGAGCGGGGCGCCGAGCTCGCGGGCCCGCGTCCGCCGGGGCCGAGTCCGCGCGTCCCCGCCGCCCACGGGCCGCGCCCCGTCTCCGGGCCGCCCGCCCGGCGCTGGGGCCCGACCGCGCGGCCCGAGGCCTCGCGTGGGGCCGCCTCGCTTCCGGTGCGGCCGTCCGCGGCGCCCGGCGTGCGCGGAGGGCGGCCCGGCGCCCGAGTGCGCCCGCACGGCGGCATTGTTCTGCGGCCGCAGCGCTCCGCTTCCTGGGCGGCTGTGTGGCTGCTGTTCCTAGCGGCCGCCTCTTCTCCCTGCGTTTTCTGCTCCCGTTGGCTCCTTACACAGTGGCTCCTCCGTGCGGCCTCCCCGGCCCGCTCCCTCTGTCCGCTTCGGTCACTCCTCAGCCCTGCCCAGGTGCCGGCCCGTAGTTTCCCTTATCCGCACCTGGCTTGCTTTGACCGTGCCCTGCATCGCTTCAGTGGGAGCCTCTTCCAGGTATTCTTCCTCCCCTTGGAGAGGGAGCCTCTTCCCTCCCTGGGCGTCCTTAGGATCTTGTCTCAGGCTTTATGACAATTCATTAGTGTGCACAAGTGCGTGGAGTCCCACTCGAGGGCTCTTTGACCCTGCTGCCGTCCTTAAGCTCTGGCACTTCTCTGGAGTCACTTGACAGCTTTCCCCTAACGTTTGGCTCTTTCCTCTTTGAAGAATTCCTGTTAGTGGGTGATAAGCATTACATTCACCTCTTGAACCTTGTCTTTACCTTTCATTTCTAGGGAGGACTTCGATTTGTTTTATAATCCTGTTTAAAAAATTTTCCGCACTCCTGGGGGTTGAACCTAGGGGCGCTTTACCGGTGAGCTGCACCCCAGCCCTTTTAGTTTGTCTTGAGACAGGGTCTTGTTAAGTTGCTTAGGACCCTGCAAAGTTGCCCAGGCTGGCCTGGCACTTGTGATTCTTCTGCCTCAGCCTCCCAAGTCACTAGGGTTATAGGAGTGTGCCATGGTACTTGGCTTTGTTTTAAATATTTTTTCTACAAACTTAATTTCTAAAAATGTTTGTGTCCTGTCCTTTATTATAATAGACAACTGTTTTATGAATGTTTTATTTCCTAGACGCTGAGAAGTGAGGATTCTTTTAGGTTCTCTTGTGTTTAAATTTCTTGTTTAATGGCACTTTTTTTTTTTTTTTTTGGATAAATGTTGGCTTCTTGCCTTACATGGTAGGTCCTCCTCCAATATTTGCATTATTATTGTCTAAGGCAAGAGGAAACTGGCACAGAACCCTGGGTCTGTATGGGGCTGGTTTTGAAAATGGGTGGGTTTCCTCTGGGAGCTTGGTACAGTGGGACCTGGAATTCCAGATTTACACATTTTCTTTGGGCTGTGCATCTTCTCTCTAGAAAGTCCTCTTTGCTTGGGGTCTACTCCACCTGTCTTTGTGGGGGCCTTAGCAGAGGCTGACTTTAGGAGGCAGGCCTGGCCCCCTCTGCCAAGGTCTTCAGCCTGCCCATGGGCTTCTGTGGGGCCTAGAGCCCCACTCCCTGTGTTGCCTGGGTTGGATCCTCTGTCAGAAATTAGTGAAGCCTTTTGCTTGCCTCCACATTCTCTTTCTTGTGGGTTTATTATCTCTATTAATAAAAAAAATCATTGTAAAAGAATAAGTTGGTCAGTCACTTTGAGCAGGAATTCAAAACTTTTCTTCACCCCACTCTCCTACCTCCTTGAAGTCTTGGTGATATGTCCACCAGCAGAAGGGAGAGGTGTCAGGTCCATACTTCTGTAGCTGTCTCAAATTGACAGAAGGGTTCTGGCTCTGCAGACTTGGAAGGGGCTTCAGGCTCAGCTGGGGAAGGTCAGTCAGACGTGTGCAGCAAACACTGCGATTTCAGACTCTTGGCTTCTCCCTGGACCAGGTACACTGGGCCGAGCTGGGCTAGGGGCTCAGCACTCCGCAGTTTGAGGCACACCCGCAGTCAGTGATGGCTACACTTGGAGCATAGCCCCGGTGCAGTCCAGTGAGTCTCCCACGTGCCAGTTGTGCGAGATGATTTTAGCTCTGTCTGCCAGAGGCTTGCTAGCAGAATGGTCCACAGCATCGACCAGCATTGCATTGTTTGAGTTTATGAAATCACTAGATCTATGGAATCAGAATTTAAACTTGGTAAAATTTTAATTTCAAGTAATTTTTAGTCATTACAGAAAAATAACAAAACTACTTTGGTCTATTTCCCTACTCTCTTCTCTTGCTCCCCTAATGTTGACATCTTACATAATGAAATAGCCATATAGAAACCAGAAACAATATCTTATTGGGGCTATTAACTAAGTTAAAGACCTTATTCAATTCAGTTTTCTACTTTTTTTTTTTTTTGATACTGGGGATTAAACCCAGAGGCTCTTATCCCCTGAGCCATATCCCCATCCCTTTTTGTTGTATATTTTTTAGAGAGGGTTGCTGAGTTGCTTAGGGCCTGGCTAAATTGCTGAGGCTGCCTTTGAACTCTGAATCCTCCTGCCTCAGCCTCACAAATTGCTGGAATTACAGGCGTGCACCACCATGCCCTTTTTTGTTTCAGTATCTAATACAGGTCACTACTTATGCATTTAATTGTCATGCCTTTTCCAACCTGTGGTTATTTACCTAATCCCAAAGTATTACCATGGTACTACCATGGTATTTATAAATAAAATAGTAACTATACAGTGGAAAAACTCAGCAGATGCCACCTGAAGCATACAATCAACTACCAATGTTAACATTACTGGTAATGAGACTTTGATGTCAACCCCCCATGATGTAGGCCGAGGACACATCACTTCTGGTGCTGGTGCCAGATGTGCAGTCTTGTCAAAACGAAATGTTGAGGGATATTGATAAAACTTTGACCAGTGTTCCTCACAAGTGTCCTGGTCCTGAAGGTCAGAAACTCAGAATTTTTGGTAAGAAGAGGACCAGGTGATGCAAATGCACATTAACACTCAAGAAAGACCTCCGTGCCAGGAAATAAAGGCCCAAAACCTTGTTTTGTGAGTTGGTGAATAGGTGCTCAGGAGACATTCTAGATGAGTTTGCAATGATGGTTTTATTGATGGCATTCGGTATGGCTTATTTGTCTTTTTTCCTCATAGTTGTCATCTGTACTATGTAAATCACCCAACCTTAGTTGCATAAGTAAATTAATTGTATGACACGGAAGTCTTTGACTTTTAAACATTCATGTAACTTACAGTACCCCTTCAGCTGCTGAAATTCTGAAAAACATTTTCTCTGGAAGAAAATATTCTCGGGGAGAATATATACTGAGGGTCTCTATAAGAATGTCCAGATAAAAGCTTTAAAAGGTCCTCATACTCATGGTAAATAAAGATTTTTATTGTTTTGCTTTGTGTGTATGATAGTCATAAAAAAAGACACCAGGAACTGTTCAGTAGAAGTGCTATGAACCGTTCTGAAGTGTCCCTTCTGGGGAGGAGCTTTAGGGAATTCAAGAAGCAAATACTAGGAATCACTTGGTTTCAATTCTGCTGTTAAGAAGCCACGCTTGCTTGAGCTCATTTTGCCCCTGGCAGAAACATGCCAGGGTAGGCTGTACACCCTGCCAGCCTGCAGGCATCTGCTCCAAAGTGAAGTCCTCCTCTCATCTTTATCCCTCTGGGCCTTGGCTTTGACTCCATGGGTCTGTTGCACAAGACTGCTCTGCCCACCCCTCTGCCCTTACTTCTCAGGAGCAGAGATACAGAAACACTGATCCCTTCACTTCAATCCCTGGTACAGAGTGAAGTGCTATCCTGTGTGGATGGAATAAGTCAGTGGAGCTTGGAACTGGCCCTGGATCCCAGTGGAGGAGCTAGCATCTCTGCAGCCTGGAGCCTGGAAATATTCTTGAATTAAAATATAACGGAACATTGACATACACAAGCAGGTTGTATGCTTGAAATACTGTAAAGTCATATGAAATTGGTGCCTATTGAATTGACTTCTCTGCATCTGTGTGCCTGATCAAGAGCTGTCCAATTTACATGTGCTGGAACATCGTCCCCCATGGTGGAGTGGACAGTGAGATTTGCTTCTTGTAAGGAGCTTTGTATTTGGGAAAGAGAAGACAGAAAAGGCCAAAGAGGGTGAAAAGACTGGGATAGATTTTAGCTAAACCACTGGGTTGATAGGGGGAATGGAGTGCACGTGAACTCAGGCTACCGTTACCTTTCCTCAGGTGGCCTGTTGCATAGAAAGTGACTGAGTGGGTGGGAAACCTGTCTGGTGGGGGCTTTTGCGGACTTGGGGCAGGGCCCTGTGCTGACAATAACCTTTTAGTAATAAAGACCTCTGTGCCACCAAGAATGCAGCTGTGTCTTCTAGTGATTTTTCCTTTTTTTTTTTCTTCCTCAAGATGGAAAGTCATCAAATGAAGCAAAGTTTAGTAGGAAATGGGTTTGGATAAAATGAAGTGAAAACTGTGTGTGCTGTTGGTATTTCCTTGTTGGTATGAACTACGTTTCCTTCAAACGTAGCAGAAAGCTAAGTCATCTTAACCTAAAGACCCAGGGGAGGCGTTAGGCCATGGTTCTGCTGCCTTCGTGAAGAGCAGCTCTGCAAGCTTGGGCAGTAGCTGGCTAGGCTAGGGATGGCCTCGGGTGTCCATGGCTCATTGGTGGGAGCCAGGGATGGTCCTGGGGAATGGTGCACCACTGCTGCCATGCTACCCTTGCACCTGGATGCCTCCTGAAGATCTCAAGTGGCTCACACCTGCATGGTTTCAAACCAAACCTGATAAGCCTAGGGGTCCTATTTCCAGTTAGATGTTTCTGTGGTCAGCGGGCACAAGCAGCTTGCACATCGTGGTTACACTGCAGAATGGTGACAGTGAGGGACCGCATATAGGGCAGTGGTTCCATAAGGTGGTGCTGCCTCTGACCTTTGGCTACCTAGGCACACCTGGGAGGTCCACTGGAGAGTGGAATTGCCAAAGATGAAGCTTTCGGTTTGCATCCCTGTCATTAAGTAGTGCCCAACTGTAATAGGCCTTTCAGTTTTAAAACAATGTGGATTTTATAAAGATTTATAGGATTTAAATAATTTCATTTTTTTCCGCAAAGCAAGGGTTTAATTTTTTATGTTTTATAGTATTTTAAAATTTCACAATTCAGATCTGTACAAAATGCATCTGTGTAAGGGAGATAAGCTGAAAGGGGTGAAAGATGAGCAAAAACGTGGGCTCTGGGGCTGCCTCACGAGCACAGTGGTTGACGGCAAGTTCCGTTTGACTTGCTTCGTGAGCTGTTCAGGAGCAGTTGGCCTGCTTCTTTGCTTCACTGGGGCTTCTGTCTATCCACTCTCCATCCAAATCAGGAGTTCCTCCCTGTAGCTCACAGGAAGTGAAGGAGGCTCTGGCCCAGCCCTGCAGGAAACAACCCCACTGATCCTCCCAGTGTTGTTCCCAATTGATTTGTTCTTCAGTCTCCATGCAGTTTCAAGACTGGGAAGATGCCATCCATGTCATAAAATGCTTGGGAGCTCTAGAGCGGAAATTGAGTAACTGGAGGACCAGATAAGAAAATGTATTTGGCTTGGTGGTTTCTGTCATGACTCTGAACTCTGCCTTGGAAGGCGGAAGCCAGAATGGACAAGGCTGTACCCCAATAAAACATTTACAGAAGCAGACAGCTGGCTGATCCAGGGACTGTAGTTTGTGGACCCCATGCTTTCTACTAAAACCAGTGGGAGCTGGACAAAGTGTGCCCAGGGTGGGAGTGGACTCGGTGAGAGGCTGAGAGGAGCAACTTGGTGCAGGTGCTCTGCAAAGCCCATTCATTCAGCACAGTCTCCCCCGGACCTCTGCTGTCTCTTGTTACAGATGGTTCTGCCAGTGCCTCCCGCACCCCGACTCTCAACTTGCCATCTTGGGTGGTGGGGCAGATCTGGGGGAAGCCACTGAAACATCTAATTTCTCTGGTGAAGGCGCTGAGAGTATAGGTCATGAACAGTTTCTATAGGGAACATCTGCCTCCAACATGTCTGTGGCAGCCCTTCTCAAGTGTGATCAGCATTAAGTAAACCAGCTCCCATGGACAGTGCATCCATCCTTTTTCTATCACTGCCTTTCTTTGGAAAAAAGCCCCAAGGTCTCTTAATAGGCATAGGGCTTATATGTTTGTTTTTAATAATTTCAGGCTTTGAAATCACAGGAAAAATGCAAAAACTTGTGTTATAGTCTTTTCCATATTCTGAAACATTAATGTTTTATATTTTATTCATCTACTTGACAGCTCTCCCTCTTTGCTTATATCTTCCAATGTTTTCACCTTGATTCTTAAATACTTAAATGGCTGTTAACTAAAAACAAGACGTTCTCATATATAAGCTATAATATAGTTATCAGAATCAGGAAATTTATTTTGGTATCTGTTATCTAAGCAGATCTTATTTAAATTTTACTAGCAATCCCAGTGATGCCCTTATTGCAAGAGAAAAAGGCTCTTCTGTGGACTTTGGATGTGGTTTCCCCCATGAACAGTTGCTGCATCTCACATCATAAATTGGGCACCAAACTCTCTACAAAATAGGATTCAGTAAAGTTAAAATTATGTAGGTTTATTTATTTATTTGAATTCAGAAGCACCTGACCACTGAGCCACCTCCCCAGCCCTATTTTGTATTTTATTTAGAGACAGGGTCTCATTGAGTTTTAGTGCCTTGCTTTTGCTGAGGCTGGCTTTGAACACTTTGCTCCTCCTGCCTCAGCTTCCCAAGCTGCTGGGATTACAGATGTGTGCCACTGTGTGTGGCTTGTAGGGTTATTTATTTATTTTTTGGTAGGTTTATTTTTGACAAACACTTTTGGATAGCCATTTCTGACTGCCACTATCTTGGGAAAGGCTGAGCCAGGTAGTTGGGGAGGCAGAGACTACAGGGTTTTCAAAGTCTGTCCAGGCCATCTGTTGCAGGTGAGCAGGGTGCCCATGGCTGAAAGGAGCCCGTAGGCCAGATGGGCGGATCCATTCCTATTGGGCTGGGTAAAGACCGTTTTCCAGGGTGTGTCTGTACAGCAGTGGACATTTATTCATCATTTAAAAAAAAAACTCTTGGGGCTGGGGATGTGGCTCAAGCGGTAGCACGCTCGCCTGGCATGCGTGTGGCCCGGGTTCGATCCTCAGCACCACATACCAACAAAGATGTTGTGTCCGCCGAGAACTGAAAAATAAATATTAAAAATTCTCTCTCTCTCTCTCTCTCTCTCTCTCTCTCTCTCTCTCTCTCTCTCTCTCTCCTCTCTCTCTCTTTAAAAAAAACAAACAAAAAAAACCTCTAAAGGTCAGGTTTTTACTGGATTAAGGTGAAAAGCATTCCTGAGAGGCAGATAATACATTTATATCTCTTTAATAAAAAATAATTTATTTTCAATGCAGCATCTCGATTTCCTTTACACTTAAGAAGTTAAGTAGTAGTTGGTAGTCATCTTAAAGTGTTAACATCAGTTTCTTGCTGTCATAGTCCAGAGTGGTGATGAGAATTTTCTTGGCTTGGGGTGCTTTGTCTTCTCCCACTTTGGCTTGGTCCGAGCACCACACTTCTGACAGCCTGTAGTCCTGACAACAGTCCTGTGGTCTGTGGAGGGCCCTCCCTCCAAGGAGCCATGTTGCTGTGTCGGGGGTTTGTTGGCTGTGAGAAGGCCCTTCTCAGAAATAGCAGGGCAGTCCCGAGGTTGGTGGGTCGCATATGCACGTGTGGGAAGCACACGTCCTTGCTTCCCACCAAGGACATCCGTCCTTCTAGCTTCTGTGCCTTCTGCTGCCCTCCTGCAGAAACACAGCATGGGTTTGGAAGTCTGTTCCATTGCATATAAGTGTCCCGGGTTCTTAAATGTCTGCAAGAAATATTCTGTTTCATTAAGACACTTGCTATTAGCATGTTTTTTTTTTTTTTTTTGTACAGTGATTAAACCCAGGGTGGTCAACCACTGAGCCACATCCCCAGCCCTTTTTATTTTGAGATAGGATCTTGCTAAGTTGCTGAGGCTGGGATTGAATTTGGAATCTTCCTGCCTTAACCTCCCAAGCTGCTGGGATAACAGGTGTGCGCCACCATGCCTGGCTAGCATAGTTTTTCAAAAGTTAGAATATCTTTGATACATTTATGTGCTCTGTGTGGACGTTTTGACAGTTTAAGATTATCATCATCAGAGCAGATCCAGGCAGTCTTTGGCTTTCTGGTTTTCTGGGCATCTTTTGTGGGAGGGATTGAAAAAGGGAGAGTTTTATTGCGAGGATCTTGAGGAAGGCTACCAAGACCCAATAGTGCTGAGGCTGAGGCCCTGCTTGGCTCATTGACTCAGGAGGCAGTAGCCCAAGGGGTCATGCTTGTTCTAAGAGACCTGGGTTGTAGGGCCTGGCACTTAGCTCTGTGGCTGGACTGGGGACCTGCTTACATGCTCGTGTCCATTTCCCACGCTGGATCTCCCTCATCAGCTGCCTGTCACATGGACAGGTTAGATGGTGTGAAGTATACAGCCCAGCTCCCAGCTGTGGCCTGTGGTCCCTGCCTCTGCCTTTGTGCCCATCCTTGTCACTGTTCATGACTGTTGGAGGTAGAGTTAACTCTTCTGGTTTTGTGTTGTCTGGTTGGGCTTGCAACCCCCCTGGTTCTTCAGGGGGTCCTGGGGCCTCAGGCTCGCAGCGCCTCCTGGCCTCAGGGAAGTGGCCTGACTGCACGTTTTGTGGTGAATTGTGCTTGGCTGTGTTCCTATGCTTTGATTGTTATTCAGTGACACTGTTGAGAACTATAAATTATTTTTAAATGAGGTTAGTTTGCAGTGTTTAGTATAAATTTCTATAATTTTAGGGCCAATATTTCTTATAAGAACAGGTCAGTGCAAAAAATTACTTTCAAATTAAAAACATTTTTTTCTCACTCATCTCAAATGATACTTAGGTGTATCATTTGGATCAACCTCACCATCAGCTTTCTTGGGTCCAGGTGGGCTATGGCCATGTGCCCAGCTGCCTGCAGGGCTCTGAATATTTCCTACTTTATGATGATCAGTTGTTGGCTCAAGAGGCTTGGTGCACTCCTAGTGTGAGGAGCGGCTGCCTGACAGCTGTGGTCTCCAGGCACAGTGCTCTTCAAACTCCCCACCCCCCCCGTGATGGGCTGGGGCCCAGGTGACTGCTGGCTAGCAGCTGAAGACTCAGGAGGCAGCTCACCTGTGTCCAGCGCACCTCATTCACTGTGCCAGTGCTTGTTGTGGCACAGGGCCAGCAGGCTGTTTGCGGAGGTGCTCCAGACTGCTTCCTGGAGTAGCCAGGTGCTCCATAATGTGACCTCCCTGTAGATGTGTTTCCAGCTCTGGGAGCTTTGGTTACCCTTGTGGTGGTTGTGGGAGTTCCTGCAGCACTCCTTGGCCACTTACACCATGTGCCCCAGTGCTCTTGAACTCGAGAGGCTTTAGAAGTTGGCATTGGCTTTATTTCACGTGCATTAGCTTTCAAACTTTGGGTCTAAACCCAAGTCAGTTTATCAGCCCACAGCTAGCATTTAAAAATAGATGAGCGTGGTTCTGCACATTGCAGATTCCAGTTGAAGTATAGCAGCCACTCTCCAGCTGCATATTGTTGTGAGTGGCATTTGACTGGGCTTAGGTACCTTTGGATGTCATATGTAAAGTTGTAAAAAGACCATCTCTGTAGGGTAGTGGGGCTAAGTTTAGCATATGGTGTTAGCTGCGGTTTATCATTTAGTCTTTCATGCAATGGTGTGTGACTTCTGTGGGGATCCGCTGATTTCCTTACAACAGGTAGCCCACCAGCCGAGCGTTAACTCCTGGTGCATGGCTGTTTGCCGAAGGGAGGAGCTGGACCAGAGTGATTGGGGGCTGTGGGATCTAGCCCTATGAATGGGAAGGATTCTCCAAGGAGCAGGAGGCCTTGGCAGCTGGGAATGAGGGGCGAGGCTCCCAAGAGGGCTTCAGCATGACTTCTGCATGTGACAGAGAATTGGGAAGTGGTGTAGTGCCTGCCATGAGGATGAAGATCATTATTGAGGTCACTGTTGTGCCCCCAGATACCTGCCATGAAGTTTGGGACACTTTTCTGCTGAGGACTAGAGTCTAGGTGTTTTTTTTTTTTTTTTTTTTTTTCTGGGTGGGGCATAGGGTGTCTGCTCCTTGGTCTGCTGTTGTATTGTGAGAGCAGCCACATACAGTGTGCACATGGCTGGCCATGGCTATGTTTCAATGAAACCTTACTTGTGGACACTGGAATTTGAATTTCGTGTAATTTTCATGTCATGAAATATTGTTCTTCTTTTGAGCCACTCCCCCCCGACTAACTACTTTTTCCAGTACTAGATGAACCTAGGAGCACTGACTTACATCCCCAGCACTTTTCATTGTATTTTAAGATAGGGTTTCCTTAAATTGCCCAGGTGGACCTTGAATTTACAACCCTCCTGCCCCGGCTTCTCGAGTAGCTGGGATTGCAGGTGTGTGCCATCATATCCAGCCCCCAACTATTTAAAATTGTGAGCCCATTATTGGCTCTTGGGCTTCATAGAAATAGATGGGAAATGGGTTTGGCTTGTGGACCCCACTTCCCACCCATGGCCTCAGTTGCCTCTGTGCAGTGAAAAAATGGAGCAAGGTCACATGCAGGCTGGCTGTGGATCTGACTGGGAAGGGTTTGGGCCCTACACAGGAATGGTGCTAATGCTGTAAGTGGAGGATGGCCATAGAAGATGCTGGAACTGGGCTCCACAGGGAGGAACTTATTGAAGAGCACAGTCTGGAAGGTACTGACAGGCTGGTCTGGAGGGCTTGGTTCCTGCTCAGCCATTTGTGGTTTGGGAGGGACACAGGGAGCACACTGTAAATGTGGCGTGCCCTGCAGAGGTGGCATTTACACCATAGAGCCATTTGCAGCCCGGGGCCTTGGCAAGAGTGTTTGTCAATGACAGGTATGAGCAGAGAAGCGGACATCAGGGGAACTGGCAGCAGGGGGACCACCAGTACCTGGCCAAGGTCAGTACTGAAGGCTAGCAGATCAGGAGAGGAACAGGGCCTGCAGGCTTCCTTCCTGAGCACCTGGGAGCCTGGGTGGCATCCCTTTGAGCAGTTCTTATAGGGAAAAGAAGCCAGTGGTCAGGTGAGGAGAGTTCAGCTCTAGGAGGCTGGCACGGACGATCCGGGTGCTAGTAGCCTAGACATGGCTGTCTTTTTCTCTGTGCTGCTGTTTGCACTGGTGTCAGGGTGTCGGTGATGGGCAAGATTGCTGTTGCTTGAGCTTGAATCAAGGCTGTGGCCCCAAATTATGTTTGTGTTGTCCTGTTCTCCACTGCCTTGCAGTTAAAAACACTCAGAATGTCCTTGATAAAGTAGTGAAGTCATTCTATTAAGTAAATCTCTCCCAGACCACACACAGCTGAGCAGAAACCAAAGACCCTCCAGTTCCAGCCTGTCGGTAACTTCTGGGTGGTGCTCTTGCAATGAGCTCCTCCCCATAGAGTCCAGTTCCAGCTCTTTCGATGGCTATCCTCTCCTCAGGCTTTCGCTCTGAGCAGGCCTCTTGATCCTCTGTGATGAGGTGAAGTGTGCAGAAGCACGCCTGCATTCCCAGCGGGTGGGTTTCCAGGACAGGCCTCTGCAGTTGGGTTGCTGGCTCAACCCCTGTGAAAGAAAAATTTATGGGGCCTGGGGATGTGGCTCAAGCGGTAGCACGCTCGCCTGGCATGCGTGCGGCCCGGGTTCGATCCTCAGCACCACATACCAACAAAGATGTGTCCGCCGAGAACTAAAAAAAAATAAATATTAAAAAAATTCTCTCTCTCTCTCCTCTCTCATTCTCTCTCTTTAAAAAAAAAAAAAGAAAGAAAAATTTACAACCTGATTTTTCTTTCTTTCTTTCTTTTTCTTTTTTTTTTTTTTTTTTTTTTACAAAATGATCAGAAGCCTGTCATTTCAGAGAAAACCACTAATGGGGTTTGTTGCAAGTGACATCATTTGAGCTGTTAAGTAAAAATCTTGTTGGAAAGCTTGTATCTGCCACTGTGAGCCCAGCAGTACCCTCAAGGAGGATGTCAGTGCCAGTGTTAATGACCATGATGGTTTTTGGCATGTACAATGCCCAGTTGCACGAGGGCAGTGGGACAGGTTGCTGAGACCCCCAAGAAAATACCCAGAGATAGCATTATGAGGCACAGGGCTGAGCCGAGAAATGCTTACAGGGAAGGTCCGGCGGCAGCAGGCTGACAGCATCTGTATCCCTTACTGCGTTGCTGAGCAGGGCCTCTTCTCTCTCAGTGTCTTGTCCATGGTGGCTGCCTGGATGAGTGACGGGTCCTTTTCACAGTGCTCTCAGTTCTGCTCCCTCCCCAGGCAGGGGTTTTATGTGTTAGGCTGCAGGAGCAGGGACCATCAGCATTGGTTCACTTAGTTTGCTTGTCTGAGCAGCATCCCGAGGAGCAGCTGTCCTGGTGTGTGGGGAAGAAAGTGGCTTTCTACAGTTAACACTGTCTTGTCCTTCTCTCAGTGTACACAAGAGAAAGCCAGCATCCTCCAAGGTGTAACGGGGTCTGGACTTTCCAAACCAGGCTGCTCTCGTTGTTCCCATTGTCCCACTTTCTTTGCTAGGTTTTTGGGAATAGAAAGGGGGAATCCAGGGACTTGTTCCACTGTCCCCCATTTCTTTAAGGACGATACACTTGTGATGTCATGTAACTGCAATATCGGGAAGACCCGCTCAGCAAGTCTTGTCGGTGATGGACACAGGTCACACTTGGCAAAAGCTCCACTTCCTGTGCAAGGCAAGTGGGTGGACCCTAGAGTGGTCAGTGTGGAAGTTCACCACTGTATTCATGGGTCACACTGCAGCTAGCCTTCAAGGAAGAATAAAAGACTTGGGTTTTGGTGTCTCCTTGTGAGGCTGGGCTTTTGTCACAGGATCAGCCAAAGCCACCTGTCTCAACAGTTTAGAAATAGATGCATTTCCTTGCTGTTGAACATGGCATTAAAGAGATTTGTAAAAGTGCAAAGCAATGTCCCTTGATAAAGTTTTGTTTTTTTTGAAACTATAGTTAATTTTCATAAAAAATGCTTTATTCATTTGTAATATGTTGATTTTTGTAATTCTTATTTATTTTTGTAATAAATAGTAAATATTAAGTAACAGTGCCTAATCAATAGTCTTACATTTTTGTGCTGTAATTTCAAATATGGAATATTGCCAGGGATAGGAATGCAGGCACGGCTCTTTGGAGGCCTCGGTAATTTAAAATGTTGAGGGGGTCCTGAGACTAAAAGGTCAGAGGGTGTCTGCCATAAAGTGTGAAGCCTTTTCATTCATGTCTCTAGATTCTGCATACTAATGTGATCAGGGTTAACTTTTAGCCATACACTTAAAAATTCAACTCCTGCCCAAGCATTTGGAGTTGTGATAATGATCTTTGAACTTATTTGCTTAAACACTTAGGCACCGGGGTGTGTTCCTATCCCAGAAGGCTGCTGGGAAGTTGTTGTGCACCTGCCACAGCCTGCCCTGCTGCCCTCTGCTTGGCTGGGCACCCTGCAGGCTGAAGCCAGCTGCGGCTCAGGACTGCAGCAGGGCTGTCCGCTCCTGCCCCTGTGGCTCATGTTGAGGACGTGTACCTGTGTCAGGCGAATAGAAGTCAAAGTTTGAAGATTAATCAAACGTTAGGAACATAAGTGGGGAGGACCTGACCTGAGGCCAGTTTGCCTCCTTTCCTGATTTTAAATTTAAATTAAGTGTTGCCTGAAGTTTCCCAAGAATATGTGGATACCCAGGAAAAAGTAGTTCTGGCTTCTTCCTGAGTTCTTCATCCCGAACAGCCAATTACAGTCTTTTTAAAAATTTCTCCCCCATTTCAATCTTAGCATATTCTAGCTCAGACTAATTTTGGGCTAAAAAAGTAAGCTGTTTTATACATATCTCCATTTAATAAAAGTTGATTTCTTTGCTGACTTCACACTGGCTATTTATTTTATTACAGCTCTTATATCACAAAAGTGTTAAGTTGAATGGAGTGGTCTTCCATCTCCCATGTTTCCTTGTTCCTGGAGACATAGCTTTCTAACTGGATGCTTAATGATTTCTCCAAGAGAAAATGAAATTGCTGTCCTTAATTTTTCTGGCATTGTGGACTTAAGCATTCTAAGTCAGATTGGCCAGACGTCTTAAGAGGGAGATGGCATGGCATGAAGAATGGGGACATCGTGTGGCCAGGTGAGGTTCCCTACCATGCTGCCATGTTTCCAGGGCCTTTTGTGTGCTATTGCACACACTGGGTGCCTTAGGTTTAGGATCTCGTCTCTTGTGCTGGGGCTGTTCCTGGCTCGGAGGCTGCTTGCCAGCAGGGAGTTGGAGTTTGTCATCTCTCTTCTGGGTTGGACTAGCAGTAGATGTGTTTTACCCAGGGCACATGGGATGCTTCTCTGTAGACAGTTGCTCCTTCCAGGAGAGCATCCCCAGCCTTGGAGGTTGTGTGTGTGAATTGTAGTTTCTTGTTTTCTGTGGATGTGGCCTCGTTCAGATCATATGCAGCACGGATGCTCTCATCACGGGTTAGTGTAAGAAAAAGCTCCATGAGGAATATCTGTGCTCTAAAAGATGGAAAAGAATCCATTTTGTCTTTCCTCCCAAGTGACCTGTGTGATGCTGTTCACTAGTGACCAAGGGTGCCCCAAGGAGGGACCTCCCGGTTTGGAACACAGGGGGTTTATGGAGTTATTTTTTCTTGCTATTTCCTTTCACATAATGAGAGCTGATAATCTGTAGTGTTTTCTTTTTTAACCTTTACTGCTAAAGCTGCTTTGTGAAAAATTATTTCAGGGCTGGGTCTGTGGCTCAGAGGCAGAGCGGTCGCCTGGCATGCATGAGGCACTGGGTTCGATCCTCAGCACCACATAAAATAAAATAAAGTTATTGTGCCCACCTATAATTAAAAAATAAATGTAAAAAAGGAAAAAATTATTTCAATTGAAATAGCTTTTCTTTTATTCCTGTTTTGATGCCTTCACAGTTTTATTTTATGGGTTCCCAAAATACTTGAGTAATAGCAAAATTAAAAATATATTTGCAGTTACCTATTTCAGCTGATGAACAGCTACTGTTGTATGTTATTGACATGTATAACAGTTTGTTTTATTATCACTGTTAATAATGGGTCATTTACATTATTTAAAAATATTTTTTTAGATATTGATGGACTTTTATTTTATTCATTTATTTAGATGTGGTGCTGAGAATTGAACCTAGTGCCTCCCACATGCTAGGCAAGCCTTCTACCACTGAGCCACACCCCAGCCCCTCATTTACATTTTTAAAGTTACCATTTAGATTTATGTAGGTGATTATACTGCAGCTTTTCTTGAAATGAGAACATAGACGCAAAGAACTTTGAAGACCTTAATCTATGGTCTTTATTAATTTTTAACTTAATATTCTTGATTAACATGATGATTGTACATATCCATAGGTTCAAGTGTGGTGTGGCCACATGTGTACAGCATGCACTGATCGAGTCAGGGTAGTGAGGGTTCCCCTCAGCGGTGATTTTCCATGGGAATGCTGACACCACACCTGTGTGGTGTGTGACTTGAGCAGAATGTTCTTCTGGGTTCATTGTGGGTATAATAACTGAGTGCTGGCACCTGCACACCCTGTGTTAGGCCCTGAGCAGAGCCACGGGAGCTCCTGCCCCAGTGGGGCTCCCTTCTAGGTGACGGATACTATGATATATGGAAGGTTAAGAGGAAAGGGCCGAGGGGTGGGTGCTGATGGGGCTCAGTTGGGTGTGGTCAGGGGTCACTGAGGAGATGGTGTGGGAGCCCAGGTTGGGACGAGGAACCAGGTGGAAGTCTGGCTGGAAGGGCTTTGTGCTGGGTCCTGCCTGAAGAACTTGGGGGCTAATGGGACGGAGTGAGCAAGGAGCGGCATACTGAAGGGGACTTATAAGAGTGTCGTTGCCCACATTCGCTTTAGAGGGCCCAGGAGTGTCCTAAGGTCTTTGGAGCTGGAACTGGACTGACCCTTCCTGAATGTGATCCCAGAGCTGTGTTGGAGGCTATCACTGGGCAGGCAGAAGCAAGAGACCAGAAGAGAGCAGTGCGTAAGTCTAGATGAGAGGGGACAGACCTGGGTCTGGACAGGCGGTGGACTGGTGAGATGAGGCCAGAGTCTGCGAGAGGGCAAAGGAAGAACCAGTCAGCACAGGAGGTTTTGACCCGAGTCGCTGGGAGGTGAGATGGAAAAGAGCCTGGAGAGTGCTGCGAGCTCAGTGCAGATGTGCTGACCGCGAGCAGCCCGGGAGCTATCCCAGGGCAGTGTGAGGCGGACCAGGTGTGCAGCAGCTACAGTTCCTAGCTTCAGAGCCACCAGGCCAGACTGTCAGGTGCCACTGCCCCTGAGCAGAGGGTCCAGCACTGAGTCCTGGGTGCTGCAGCAGGGAGGTAATTCAGGGTCATCAGAAATAGGCATTGGTGGCCTGGGGGGCAGTGCAGAGCAAAGTCCCACAGGAGCAACAGGGAGGATGGAGGATGGAATGTGGGGATCCCTGAGGGAGCGGAGCTCCTGGAGCAGAGCAACTGAGGTGGATGGACTGTCATGTGACATCTGGTGGCATGGGCTGCCGGGGGCCGTGAAGATAGGAAAAACTGGTCTGGACACAGAGGTAGCTTTGAAGATGGCAATATGACTTTCTGGGGGACATGGGGCCAGCCAAGCTGGGTGGGGCAGAGGTAGGGGAGCTCTTGATAGGTCATCAGTAGAATCCATAGGAGGAAGGGGTGGAGGTCTGAAGGGAGTGGAGAAAGTGTGCTTTGGGGTCTAGGATCCCAGAGGTGCCCATGGGCTTCGAGGATGGCTGGGCTTGAAGTGGCTTCTCTCTGTGGCCCTGTGTAGCTGGGCTCTCCCCAGCCTGTGCACTGAGGGGGCTTCGAGGCAGGTAATGAAAGGGCTCTCAGGTTCCTTATGGCTTGACGCTGTTGGCCTCATCTACCACTGTTTTGCTTTAGGAAAAGAGTTTCACAGGTAACCAGTGAAAAAGTTGCTTATGGAAACTGAGTAGGTTGGAAGGTAGAGCACCAGGGAGGGAGCTCCTGCTGGCCGTGCCTCTTCCTGGCAGAGAGGCCTTGGAACGTGGGCACTGCATGCAGTTGCTGTGGACTTGGGACGCATGTGCAGTTGTTAGGGAAAGGATGGGTATTGTGTCATATGTGCTGCTCTGGAACTCTCCGTTTACGTTTCTTGGTACGTGCAGTTAAGTCAGTCTGTTTTGTTCATGACTGCGGTGAATGGCTGTGCCACCCTTGACTTTGCTGTCTGCTGCTGTGGAGCATTTGGGATATTGCTGGGGGCTGGGGGTGCCCTTTTTTCCACGTGTACCCTGGGAGATGGAGGTTCCAAGGAAAAACTGTCTAAGTCTTTATTGAACATTGATCTCAACCCAGCTGTTTTATTATATTAAGACTGGACTATCCCCAGGACTTCTGAGAAATGACACATTTAATTTGCCAAAATGGCAACCACAGGCATTACTCTGTTCCAGTTTTTTTGGGCTCATTGCCTTGGTTTTTCTATTGAAACCTTCACTGTTAACAGAATTTTAAATGACTCTTTATCCTGGCAACAGAATCATTTTGAGAAAACAACTTGGATAACAGTGGCGTCCTCATTTGGAGGAGGTTAGGATACAGGGTTTTATGGTGAGTTCACAGTATTTTCTTAAGCCACTTGCAGAACTTTTAGAAACCAGGGTAAAGCTTGCATTGGTCATTTCAAAAAGGTTTCCCCTGGCCCAACAGGTATTTAACATGGAATGTGTGGACCCAGGCCCATCCGTGAATGTGATTCCAGGACTAACATTGTTTAAATAGGTTTTTTTCTTTTGTTCTTTCTTTTTTCTTTGCACATGCTAGGTAAGTGCTCCACCACTGAGATATATCCCAAACTCTTTTTTTTTTTTAAAGTTTTATTTTGAGATAGTGTTTGACTAAGTTGCCTAGAATAACCTTGAATGTATATCCTCTTGCCTTAGCCTCCAGAATAACTGGGATTATAGGTGTGTACTACCAGGCCTGGTTTAAAATCACAGGCTGGTTATTCTAATTTCTTATGAGGATGTCCTGGGGCAGAGAGCCTAGGACAGTGGGCAGTCCTGTGAATGTGAGGGCCCGAGCTCCTCCTTGCGGCTTCCCCACCCTTCAGCTCTTTTGTCCTATCCTCATCCCAGGCCTGGAAACCAGCTGAACAGGGTAGGGAGAAGTGCCCAGGCCACATGCCAGTTCTTTTTGAGGTGGTTTCCAGAGGTTTCTGTCTCTGTGTCCCATGATCAGAGCTTGCTGTAGGGGAGGCTAGAGGTGCATCTGTCTGGTGGCCTTCTGCCCTGCTTAGGGGTCTTCATTGGGGAGCAAGGGGTAGGGCTACTGGGATAGGCAGCCTACAGTTGTGGTATTTGTGTAGCCTCTAGAACTTGGTAAAACTTTGCCTGTCTTTTGTGCTTTTTCTCAGAAAAGAGTTTATATTGTCTTTTAAAACATTAAACATTAAAAAAATATTTTGAAAGCAGCCTGTGACCCTAAAATGTCTTAAATCACCAATGCAGCATTTGGTGGGGTGGCATTATCTGACTGAGGACTGCTGCCTTCATTAAGAAGTGTAGTTTATCCCTTAGCTAGTCTTGGCTTTGCTGCTTCGGTTGGAAGAGAAGACAGGATTTATGGCATGTGAGGTATGAATCCTCAATGTGACTGCCAGGCAACCTTCCCTCAAGTCCTGTCATGGGTTAGCACCATCACACACTGGGCCTGGAGGCTCACCTGGGTCAAGCAGGGTGGCCGCTGTCTGACCCCAGTACCTGGAGCTGGTTACCGGGTAGATGGCCGAAGACAGTCCCAGCGCTGGCTTTGGGCACTGCAGTTTGGAGACTACCATGGTATCTCTTGGGTGGCCTTTGTCACACCTGTGGAGAGATGATGTTTCGTTTGTGTTGTGCGTTACTAGGCACACAGAAGGCTGAGGATGCCACTTGATGACGTCCTGTGAACTCTGAGTAGGTTTGTGACCTTTTTTCTATTGCCATGAAGGAAGGAAATTAGCTCTTTGGCCTGTGTGCAACAAATATTGTTTCCTAGTTTGTTTGAATTTTCCCTTTTAAAATGTCCTTTTTATTGAGTATGATGCAGACATAGAAATCAGAAGAGGGACGGTGGACTAGGACGCCTCCTAGGCCGCGCATACCCCCATTACTACCCAGGCCAGGAGCGTGTGGCCGGCCACCCTTGCTCTTGGCATGCCCTTGCTTCTGTGGGACAGCACCTGTCTTTAGAGCTCCACTACCCAGGTTTTTACTCTTCAGTCCTGTAGTTTTGTCTGTTTTTGTTTAATGTTTGAAGTCTCCTTTAATTTCTGCACGCCTCTTATTATGGTGGGATCTAAAACGTCCCCCAAAGGCTCAAGTGTGGAAGGCTTGGTCCTCAGTGCTGACATGTTCAGGTTAGCCTCTTGGAAAGTGATTGGATCATGAGGGCCCTTATCTTATCAATGGTTCAATCCTTTGATGGATTAATAATTGATGGCTTTGATGGGAGGTGGTGGAGACTATAGGGGCTGGGATCTTGTTGGAGGAAGTAAGTCATTGAGGCTGTGTCCTGGAAGAGTGCATCTGCTTCTTGCTCTCTGCTTCCTGGCCACTGTGGGCAGGGCAACCTGCCTCCCTTCCCCCTTCCACCATGATGTTCTGCCTGCCTCAGGCCCAGAGCAATGCAGCCAGCTGACCGTGGGCTGGACCTCTGAAACTGAGAGCCAGAATAGACCTGTCCTCCCCTGAGTTGCTTTTAGGGGTTTGTCACAGCAGTGAAAAGCTGACCAGTGCATCCCTGGTACTCCCCACCCCAGTACCGCTCAGCTGTGGTTTAATGGTTATTTGTGGCATGCCCCCAGTCTGGGTTTGCTTTGCTGTCTGAATCTCTGCAGTGTTGTTCAGCAAGTTCTCCGGACCTCTCCATTTCCTGTGAGGGGTAGCATGGCTGTTCCACCACTTGCCCTGGGTCACTTCTAGAACGCCATGTAAACTACTTTGTTGAGCTGAGTGCGATGACACACACCTGTAGTCCCAGTGGCTCAGGAGACTGAGGCAGGAGGATCGTGAGTTCAAAGTGAGCAAAAGTGAGGCACTAAGTAACTCAGTGAGACTCTGTCTCTAAATAATATACAAATAGGGCTGGGGATAAGGCTCAGTGGCCGAGTGCCTGGAGTTCAATCCCTGGTACTCCCACCAAAAAAAAAAAGGTCCTTTGTTGAAAATGCATCAGTGCTCCATCGTGCCGAGCACCCTGGCTAGCAGCATAGCACACCAAGAGCAGTGGGAACCTTTAGGGTATACACCTTGGCTGCCCACCATCAGCAAAAAGTCAGGAAAGACCAGTGTTTGAGTGTGGTTCCTACTGCGTGTGTGTGAGAACCATCAGAAAGTTAAAAACAGTGAGTGAAACCGCTATAACTTGGAGCAGTCTCTTTAGAACTGCACAAGGGGCTGGGCTCAGTGGTACAGCGCTTGCCTTGCAGGTGTGAGGCCCTAGGTTCGATCCTTAGCACCACATAAAAATAAATAAATGAAGATATTGTGTCCATCTACAACTAAAAAAATAAAAAACAAAATGTTTAAAAAAAAAAAAGCTGCAGGAGGTTACTGAGAGCCAGTGTTCTGTATGGTGAGCTTCCACCTGGGCAGTGGTGTATTCCTCACTAATAAGGCAAATGATGTTGGTTTTCTTTTTTGATAGTACCAGCCCTGCCTTTCCAGGGTCCAGATTCCCAGATTATTAGGAATTGGAAAATTATGACGATTTCTTCTTCTTCATTTCTCTGCTGTGATAATTCTGTTCAGAGGAGTGACACAATTTGTATAGGAAAACAGGATAAACGCTTGATATATTATTACTATTTTTTAAAAAAAATATGCTTAGTTCCCCAGTACCCTCCAAATTAATGAATTTAAAAATATTTCTATTTAACCCCATTGCAACTATCGTCCTTATTGATGGTCAATTTGTTCCCCCTTTGAGGAGGACTGGCTTCTTCTCGTTGGCCCCTGAGTCTTTCTGACACAACTCTGTGGTCTTTCTTTAGATCGGACATTGCAGGATGTTCTAGGCTCAGCTTGTGTATCACTTGCCTCAGACTTGGAATCAGACATGTCTCCATGTCTCCTTAGGGGAGAGACGGCTTTTGGCACCATGACCTGGGCTCCAGGGGTGCAGGTGGTCACCTGTTGATTGCCGTTTCTGTACTTCTGTGGTAGACAGAGGTGGGGTGTATATGAATGTGCATGGAGGTTGGTGCTTGGATTTCAGTTCTTAGCCCCCAGGTGTTTCCTTGACTCGTATCACTGTACCTGCTTCTCCAGGCTCTGAAGGACATTAGGATGATAATAGCTCTCATTTGTACACTGAGCATTCCCAGAAGGGACTGTAAACACTGCTGCTCAATATGATTGCTGAAATTGCTACAGTTGGGTATGGGCTTCCCATTTTTCTCCCATTTAGGTGTTCCGCTCTGCCGTGTTGGGAGCAGGTGTCGTCCACGCTGTGCTGTCTCCTTTGTGGGGTTTGTCTGGGCCTACCCTGCGTGTGGGTCCAGAGCTCACCACTGACCTCCTGTGCGTCTCTTCCAGGGGTTGAGTCCTGAAGTTGTTTTTAGCATGTTCTTCAGGAAGTGCTCATGGGATGCTACCTACTGAGTGCAGCATGTTGGTCACAGCTTGTTCCTTTATGCTTGAGAGTGATCTTGTCTGGTGTAGAATTCTTAGCTCATTTCCTTTCCTTTAGTATTGTAAATATGTTAGTTCATTCTCTTCTGTTCTGATGTAAGCATCTAATTTTCTTACCGTTACTAAGTCATTTAGCCTTTTGCCTGGATGTGTAAAGAAATTTTTGAATAGCATTTTTACATTTTTATTAGAATGTATCCCCCACCTTAGTGATTTAACCCCCGCCCCCGCAACGGCTTTTGGGAGAGTTTTCTTTTTTTCTGTTGCTGTTTCTGGGAGTTGATGGGGCCTTATATTTTTCTATCACTGAGCCACCCCTGGCCCAGGAGAGTTTTCTTGTATTGCATTTTTAGTATTTCATTTGATGGCTTTGTTTTCGCCTGTAGAGTCTCCTCTTAAATGCATGTTGGGTCTTTTGTTTACTCTCTTCTGTGCTACCTTTTCTTAAAACCTTTTCATCTATTTCTCTTCTTTACATTCTTAAAATTTTATTCATTTCTCTCCTTTTTGTATTTGTATTCTATTGTGTTATTTGCTCAGGTTCCTTCTAATCTAGACTTTCTGAAATTACTTTTTTAGATTTGAGTTGATAGACTGTACTTGGGATAATGTGGCCTCATTTCTGTTTTTGGAAAACAAAGTCTCTTGAGGCCTAATCCCAGTGCCATGTGGTGTGGGAGCAGGCATGGAGGGTCTGCTTAGGAGACATTCTGGACATGGGACCAGAGGTCACATTGGAGACCAGTGGTGCTGTGCAGCTCGGACACTGTCTTTCTGGGGTGTGGCAGTCAGAGCAGACTGAGGCCTGTAGGGAGCAGGTAAGGGCAGGAGGTTGCAGGAGGCAGGTGGGGTGAGGTTCCCCAAACCCACAGTAGGAAGCTGGCTTTGAAGGTGACCACAGAGTGGAGTGGGAAAGTGAGGCTGTTCAGTGGGGTTGGGCCTGCCCTTGAGAAGAGAGCCCGAGTGGTGCTGCCAAGCTGGGTCTATATCAGAGTGGGCCCTGCGTGGTCCGGGCAGGAGGCATCCTGTAGTTCAGACCCACAGTACGGAGCTCCCCAGCACATGTGGTGGGAGTTTGTTGGCTCACACGTCATACTCGTTAATGTTCCTCTCTGCTTTCTTGGTTTTGTTTTGTAGGTGACAGACACCCAGCGCCCTGTGAGCTGGACCCCTGCTTGTGGGCCGGCCTCTCTCTGCTCCTTCTGGATGATGTCAGAACAGGACCTAGCGGATGTGGTTCAAATCGCAGTGGAAGACCTGAGTCCTGATCATCCAGGTACAGAGCTGTGGGACAGTAGGTGAAAAATTATTTTCTTTATTCCAGTAGTTTTCTTTCTTTTAAATTAAGCAGAGGCAACAGTGATGCATGCTGCATATGAGAATTCAAGTCATGGGGGCTGGGGCTGGGGCTGGGGCTGAGGCTCAGGCTGAGGCTCAGCGGTAGAGCGCTCACCTAGCACGTGTGAGGCACTGGGTTCAATCCTCAGCACCACATAAAAATAAATAAATAAAATAAAGATATTGTGTCCAACTACAACTTAAAAAAAAATAAATAAAAATAAAAAAAGAGAGAATTCAAGTCATGGTGGGTGAACAGTCAACCCTCCTTGACTCACTTGACCACCCTGGCCCCCAAGTCCCTTCCCAGATGTGCAGCTGCCCAGCACCTGCCCTCTCTGCACATCCTGCCACCTGCGTGCACTCTCTGACAGGCATGTGGGTCCACCATGCGAGCCTGTGGCTCTTGTGTTCCACACCTTTCTATCTCCAACTTGCCCTGGGTAGAGGCTGATAGTTTGAGCGACTATGGAAGCTGTGTGTTGGTGAGGGTGAGTGAGGCTGGTTCTTCTTTTATCAGCCACGTGGTGTTCTATGTGTGGACATCCCCTGGTGTGTTGAGCTCTACCCTCTGGAGGGCCATTCCATGCTACTTGCTGCTTTTCTTTTGTGTACAGTCATGTAGGGAAGAACCCTGCACCTATGTCTTAGCAAATGTTTTTGTAGGGTAAGTTCCCAGAAGCAGGATCGCTGAATATGTTTAACTTTTTTTTGTTACCAGGTATTGAACCTAAGGGCACTACACCTCCAGCCCTTTTTATTTTTCATTCTGAGAGAGGGTCTTTCTAAGTCTCCCAGACTGGCCTGGAACTTACAGTCCTCCTGCCTCAGCCTCCCGAGTCACTGGGATCACAGAGTATGCCCCTGTGCCTGGCTTGTATATGTTTAGTGCTTTGGTAACACACCGACAGATTTTCCAGAACAGCTTGACTGACTGTGCTGACAGTGCTTGAGCACTACCTTCTTCTTGTCTGCTAAGCAGGCACTTCCTTTATGACACTGTACTGTGAGGCCTCGCATAGAGGTGACCCTCAGCATTACAGGAGCCTCCTCTGAAGAAACTTTGCCTGTACTTACTCATGCTACAAGAGTTCTTAGTAGGCTGTACAATTGTGTGCTTGCAGCTTGGCTGGGCTCAAAGTGACAAGAACACTATCACTGAGTGTCTTGGTTGCCTGGCCATTCTTCAGGAATGTTAGAACTCAGAGCAGGTTTAGTCTTGTGAGAAAGTATGCTGTCTCACTTACGTGGTGTTGAGGTGTTAGTTGGAGAAACTCCATCTGGAAGTCATTGTAGTATGGAGGAGCTCAAAGAGCAGAGCTGGGGGTGTGAGAGCAGCCGTGGGGTGCTGTTCCCCAGTCATTTGACTCATTACAAGATGCACCATCACTACACCTACCAGTTTTAGAAATGTCCATTCGTACCTGGCAGGTGAATGACTGTTTCTTTAGAAAACACATATACGTACTGCAATGCTGTGAAGAAAAAGGTTCATCACCTGTTTTCAGCAGCTTTGAACATTAAAGTTCCGACAGTTCTGCCTCCCAGGTAATCTTTTTGTAGAATATGCCCAGAGAAGGCTGGGGACCCTTTCATCCTGGTTGTGTCACATTCTTGTTCCTTAAATGATGGGAGGTGTAGTTCCTGGCCTGTTTGTGAAGCTCCTCCTGTGTGCAGAGGCCCTGCTGTCTATCTGTACATGGAGCTTGCCACCTCTGGTCCAGAAGCATGTGCACACACCCTGCAAATGCCCTGCATCCCACGTCTGCATCCAGAGTAGGTTCATGGTTAAGATTCTCCCTCACCAAAAAAATGTGACCCTTGTAGAGCTTAAGACATAGGCACGGGCTGGGGATGTGGCTCAAGCGGTAGCGCGCTCGCCTGGCATGCGTGCGGCCCGGGTTCGATCCTCAGCACCACATACCAACAAAGATGTTGTGTCCGCCGAGAACTAAAAAATAAATATTAAAAAAAAAAAAATTCTCTCTCTCTCTCTCTCCTCTCTCACTCTCTCTTTAAAAAAAAAAAAAAAAAAAAAAAGACATAGGCAGTCCAGTATGAGCCCAGTTGGCAGGCAGGGTGGGCCGAGGCCTGCCCTGGGTGTGGCCAGTGGAGATGCTATGGGCATTGGAACCAGCTGTTGGAAGTGAGGGAGCATGGATGCGTTCATATGGGAATGTGGGGCTAGCCTGAGAGTGTTTGCATTGATTTAACTCACATGCCTTGGCCACACGCGTTCCATTAACTTCCTTGAAACTAGGAAATGCAATCTAGAACATTCTCAGGAGTGAGAAGCAACGATCATACTGAAGAGCTTTGTGACTTTTCCATATTACCTTCTTATTACTTTTGAATGCCCCACAGTATATAAATACAAGTTGGATTGATTCGGCATCGGGCATGTGTATTAGTTTTTCTGATGCTGTGTAACATGACCAAAATGTGTGAAAGACAGTCAAGAAAGAAGAAGTAAGAATCTCTCATAGTCCTGGCAGCCTAGCTGCTTTTAGATGGTGTGTATGTTCTCCCAGTTTTTTTTTTTTTCCAGTAATATTCAAGACAAAGATTTCTAGGTTCCTTTGATCTTGCATGTACCTACCACATGTTGTATTTTACCTTTCTGAAAGTATGTAAGATCGTTGATTTCATCAGGCCTGTTGTTCCAGTTGATCCTGATGGCTTTAAAATGAACAAGGAGTCGTTTTGTTTAATACTGAAGGTAATGCATGCATAATTGTAAAGAGCAATGTGTACAAAGATAGCAAAGTACAGTGGAGAAAATAACCGCCACTTGCAGTCCCACTCCTGGTAGAAAGGTCCTGTGGGAACGCTGGCATGTGTACCTCTGTTCTCCAACTAGAACACTGCCTGTGACATACTGGCTTTGCTGACCTTTGCTTACAGCTGTGAGGTACCCCGTGTTACCAAGGGGCATGCATTCATTCTTCATTTCTGTAGTTAAAAAGAAACCAGCTGTGTCACCCCTGACAAGTCTGTGAACCTTTCTGGAATTTAGAAGGTTAAATAAAGATCACCAGGATATCTCCATTCCCCCAGTTCTGGCATTGCTGCCAGTTTTCAAGTGAGAGTAAGGAGGCTTCAGCTAAGGTCCGAAGAACCCTGACTAACCAGGCACTCACCGGCACGGGCTTTCCTTTTTGCTTTGTTAAGTGAGAACTCTGCAAGGCTGGAGTTGTGTGCAGAAACTGAGTGGGTGGCCAGTTCTGGGCTCCATGAGAGCTGGTCCTTGGCTCCAGACCCCTTGCTTCTGCACACTGCCCTGGCCCCAGGCCTGCTGGAGCCCGTGGCACTTGAGTTCTGAGGGGGGTCGTCTGGAGTGCACAGACCTGAAGGCACGGGTGCTCTCCCTGCTGTTGAGGTCTGGGAGGAGTACTCGGCATGTGTAGGGGGCGGTGGGACCGAGAGGCCTGTGCACTGTGTTCTGAACATACCCAGGCAGCGGCCCTGTGCAGAAAGTGCAGGGAGGAGTGGTCTGTTACAGGGGTGGCTCTCTGACTGTTGGGGTCACAGTGTGAATGGCTGTGAGTTCCTGCTCTTCTGGGATTGGCTTTCTAAGCAAGGTGGCATCTGAGGGCTGGACAGGATAGCAGTGGGTGTCTGTGGTCGAGGGGGTTGGTGGTTGGTGGTAGTAGAGAGGTGGTTGGGGTCAGTCAGCGCCACTAGAACGAGGGCCAGTCTGTTCACCCACCTGACTGCACAGTGTGGCTGTGGTCCAAAGAGGGCGGATGGTCTGCAGGCTGCGCACAGGTGGTTCTGTTTGTGAGCTTCAGACTTGTGGCCTTTGGCTGTCAGAAGTGCCACAGTAAGGGCTGGGGTTGTGGCTTGTGGGGGAGTGCTTGCCAGGCACGTGTGAGGCCCTGGGTTGGGTCCTCAGCACCACATATAAATAAATAAAATAAAGGTCCATCGATAACTAAAAAAAGAAGTGCCACAGTAAATATGCTCACATGTATGCATATATGTACTTGTAATGTGTTTGTGGCATGTTGCGTGTATGACATGTGTTCTTACATACTGGCACTCATTTCTATTCAGAGTGCATCAAAGACCGTAACCCAGAGCGCTGTCCCTGTATTGCTGAGATGAGGAGAGGTGCAGACAAAACTGCAATTAGGTGTCCTTGCCCCTTTTTCCTATGAGCACGTGTCACACGTGAACCTGTAGAAAGAGGTCAGAGGAGTACACCAGGGGCGCTGGGGGTTTCCAGCAGCGCCTGCAGTGAAGTGAGCAAGTGCTGTTGGCATAAGGCCCAATAAAATGTGGACTGTGAACTTCCACCTGTAATTGCACAGTGTGAATGCTGAAGATGGAGTAGGTTTGGAAAGAGGACTGGAAGTGTGAGACAGATAGAAATGGGGTTTGCAGAAATGGAGCGGTGGTGGATGGTTTTTGGCCTTTGCCTCTGTGGTTATCTGCAGTACAGTTTGTACTTGATTTTAGATGTGAGGAAGGGTGTTGGGGTGTGGTAGGCCTGGAATTTGGGTTGACTTGCTTAGCCCCAGGGAGGCTGTGATGACCAGTTACTGGTGGGTTGCTCCCGGCTGCAGCCACATTGTAGAGGGGGGCTTCTGCATACGGCAGTGTGTTGAGGCTGAGCCGGTTTTTTGATTTGGAATTATAGATATCTGACAAAACCTTATTTTAAGGTTGGAAAGAAATGTAATTGAATGGTTTTAGCATGTCAGCATTCACACAGGTGCTCAGGGAGCACTGGCTGGGAGGCCTACAGTTGGGTGGCAGGGTCACCACAGGTTAGGATGGACCTGCCTAGGTGTCTTCAGTGTTCTTTGGGCTTAAGGAAGGCTCTGGGTAGTTGCCTGAGACTTTACATTGCACCAGTAAAATGTGAAGCTGTCAGTGCTGTGTACTGTCTTCATGTTAAAAGACCTCTAAAAAACTTTTCATGTTAAAGTGTCTGTGTCCGTCATTGATTTTTCAGTTGTCCTGGAGAATCATGTGGTGACAGATGAAGATGAACCTGCTTTGAAACGCCAGCGGCTAGAAATCAATTGCCAGGATCCCTCTATAAAGGTAAAAATATGCATATCTTTATGTGTATTGTGCCTAAGTGTTTTGTGCCATAATGGGGTGGCTTGAAACAATGGAAGTTTATTCTTTCATACTTCAGGAGGCTAGAAGTTCAAAATCAAGGTGTGGGCAGGGCCCCGCCCCCTTTTCCAGCTCTGGGAGGCTCCATTCTTGCCCACATCACTGCAGCCTCTGTCTAGGGCCCACCGTAATCTAGTCCAGGGAGGTTTCATCAATTTCATTACTTTTGCACAAACCCTTTTCCCAGTGAAGACCTCATTCATGTGTTCTGGGAATTGGGATGTGCTGTTTCTGGGAATCATTATTCAGCCCACTACAGAAGAGCATAAGGCCATTTCTTAGTTGGAGAGAGTAACTGCTGTTAGACTGAGGCATCTTCCTGTGGATCCATAGGCCTGCTTTAGACAGGGGAAGATGACCAGCGCTGTGGCCGTGCTGCCCGTTGGTGACAGATGGCTTTTGTGCCTGTCATTTAAGTCCCAACATCCTGAAGTTGGAATCACTCAAGAAACTGTTTGTGGATCTTTGAATTTGCCTGTTTGGTTCCAGCATTTGCAGCGTCAGAGGCTTGTGTGAACCTCTTTGAGAGCGGTGGATGTGGAAAGTGGTCCTGTTCACACACTGCCTCTACCCATGCTGTGTCTGTGTAGAAGTGCTCCCTTCGTTTTGTTACCAAGGAGTCTGAGCTTAAATGGATGGTTTAGACATACATTCACAGTGAAATTTCTACTTCAGACTGATGAATAGAGAAGCAACACTGTATTATTTTAAAATAAAGGGTCTGGGGTTTAAGTGCAGTTTAATTTGTAACAAAAAACACGTTCATTGTTGATAATGTAGAAATGCTTAAAGTAAAAAGCCACACAGGCCACCTTGGTTCTGGTGTGCCGCAGATAGGCCCTGGACAGGCAGGAGGCCGGGTCGTCCTTGGGCACTGCTGCACACGCATAGGCTGCTGTGCTGCTAAAAGCCCAGGCTGGCCCAGCTAGGGCCCTGGGCTGTTAATGAGAAGTTTTGAGCTGTTTATGGCCACTGTCTCTTCCATGTAAGAGATATATTTAAAAATACTCTTCCGTACTCTTTCTTCATTTTGTTCTTTGGTAAGTAGTTTTATTACTGTGTCGCAGTGATTTTTGCCAAAACCCCAGGCAGAATTATTTATAATTTAGAATTAAAAAAATGTGGCTTTACTATGTTGAAAGAATGGGAGGCAGATATTTGATGTCTTCAAATTATAAAAAAGAGTGGGGTTGCCTTTATCTCAAGGATTCAGCCACAGTTGGTGCCCATGATGATGCCTGTCTCCCCTCACACTGACATTGCTTCCGCATTGGTGATGGCGTGTTGGGGGTGGACCCTGATGCCCATGGCTTATTTCCTCTTGGACACTGCTTTAAGCGCCTGCTCCAGTAGAGAGCAGTTGGCATTGGGGTGGATTTAAACAGTTTCTAGGCCTTTTCCTTTGCACAGTACACTCTTTTTTAGGTAGTGCTGGGGGTTGCACCAGGGCCTTACCCTTGCTAGGCAAGAGCTCTACTACAGCCACAGCCTAGCTCCTGCACAGCGCACTCTTGAGTGGAGTCTTGCAGGGAGTGTGGCTGAGTGGAAGTGAGGTGTGTGGACGGTGGGAGCTCCTCACTTCCTGCACACCTGGGCAGGAGGCAGAGGCACATGCTCTTCAGAGCAGCTCAGCCTGTCAAGGTGCTCTGTCAAGAGTGTTGGTTCGGCGCTGGGGATGTGGCTCAGCGGTAGCGCGCTCACCTGGCGTGCGTGTGACCCGGGTTCGATCCTCAGCACCGTATACCAATAAAGATATTGTGTCTGCCGAGAACTAAGGTAAAAATGTAAAAAAAAAAAAAAAAAAAAAAAAAAAGAGTGTTGGTTCTCGGGGGCTGGGGATGTGGCTCAAGCAGTAGCACGCTCACCTGGCATGTGTGCGGCCCGGGTTCGATCCTCAGCACCACATACAAACAAAGTTGTTGTGTCCACCGAAAACTTAAAAAAAAAAATATTAAAATTCTCTCTCTCTCTCTCTTTAAAAAAAAAAAAAGTTCCAACAGACTGGTCTGTGTATAGTCTAAAAACAGGAGCTTTAAAATATTACCAACTTTAAAAAAAAAAAAAAGAGTGTTGGTTCTCTCCACCCAGGTTTGATATCAGGAGTGTGACACAATGTATGCTACTGCTATACTTTTGGTATTCTGTGATTGCCTCCAGCATGTGGGTCCTTCCACCTACCTGTGCCTCCAGGACCCATGTGCTAGAGGCAATCACTGCTGCTTCCTGGCCTATCTCCTCCCTTCCAGTGTGTCCACTTGGGCACTCAAGCCTTCAGTCACGGCCGACTAGGAGAAGGAAGAGACGAGACCATGTTCTTCCCATTCTTCTCTATTTTCAGTGTTGACCAGTGGGGCCCTGCCACTAACCAGCACCTGAGCTCCAGTTTGGGGATCTCTGTTGCTGGTGGCTCCTAGCAGGGTGGCTGGTGGAGAGTAGAGTCCTCCTGCCTGTCCTGTGTCTATCCTTTCTGGATGTGGAGCCCTGCAAGGTGGTGCTGACTCAAGACATGTGGTGCTGCTTGTGCTGGCCACCAGGTGGCAGGCTTGCCGTTCCAAAATTCCACAGGAAGGTGGCGACTGGACTCACATCAGAGCACACTGCATCAGTCATCTTTTCAGGGCAGCTGGCATGATATGGGTATGCAGGGCTTGTGGTTTTTGGACCTTTCGGATGTTACATGCAATCTGTTTTCATTGTTAGTTTTCTGTGTGAACTTACTGACTAATACAGTAACATGTTAAGGACCCCATAAGTTGTTTATTACATGGGTTTGTGCAAACTGAGAATTTCAACTGCACATGGAGTAAAACCATGATCAGGGAGACGTGTTTCTGGTGCAGAAGACTGCACTTGTTACATGCTTCTGGAGTGTGCTTGTAAAGCCAGTCCCACTGTAGGGGTGGTCTGCCGGAACGTTGCCATCCCGCCGTAGCGGTTTGGAGTTCTTAGAGCTGCCTTCTCATAGTTGAGGATATCCTTCCTAAAGTTTCTCTTCTTCACTTCCAGTCTTTCCTGTACTCCATAAACCAGACAATATGCTTACGGTTGGATAGTATTGAGGCCAAGCTGCAAGCCCTGGAAGCTACTTGCAAATCGTTGGAGGAGAAGCTGGACCTGGTCACCAACAAACAGCATAGCCCTATCCAGGTCCCCATGGTGGCGGGCTCTCCACTTGGCGCCACTCAGACCTGCAACAAAGTGCGATGGTAAGGACAGAGGAGCTTCGGGCCACTGTGGGAAAAACGCTCAGGTCCTTGCCCGGGCTCCTGTTGTTACTTCGTCTGCCATAGATACTGGGTATCTGACTCCGTGGTTCCTAGCTGCTGATTTCACTTAGACCAAAACCAAATACAGGCTCCTTCTGGAGCTTTTCTTTCTGACATAAAGCTGATATATCTTTTCTGTGTACCTAACTACCAAATCTTTGCAGACGTACATTTGCTTTTTTCTATCTCTATCTGACTGGTCTTTTAGATATTTTTTCTACAGAGTTTATGTTTATAAACTTTCCATTCAAATCTGTAGCTTTTATTGTGCCTGTTAGAAAATATTTAGACCCTCATCTTAGAGACCTGTGAAGCAGTTGGTGCACTGTTTGTGTTGAAGCTCTGTGGGTAACTTGGTTGGATTGGAAAGATGTCTCAGGTCTTCCACCTGCTTGTATTCTGCAGGCCCAGGCAGTGTGCCAGGAGGTGAGCTAAGACTCAGGCTCTGGGCATCAGTGACCATGAGTCCTGTTGGCATTGCTGCCCTTTCTCACAGCTGGCTAAGAAGAAGTCATGTTTGTGGCAGTGGGCACAAAAGTTGTGTCTTTGTACTTGGTGAGGGCTTGGAATCCTCCTACTTAGGGCTGTTCTCTTGAGTCCATGGAAAGACAGCAGCCTCCTGCCCTGTGTTGATGGGTGACAGCGGGAGCCATGACCTGGAAGGGCTGTAGTGGCCTTGATGATGGTGTGTCCAGTGGCTGCTGTAGCACCTTTCCCTTGTGTGCTGGTGGCCAGAGCAACATCAGGTGCTCCGTGGACTTCTGAGGGAGTGTGGGAAGGGAGAGGAGGGGCCTGGGGATGCTCAGAGATGCTCAGGAAGGTCAGGGCTTCACCTGTCCTGGTGTGTTTGGGGCAGCTCTGAGGATACCTACTGGGCTGTGGATTCACGTGCCTCCCTGGTATGTTTGCTGCACTGCCTGGTGGCCCTGATCTGCAGCTGGCACTGAAGGAATCTTGGCCTCTCAGGTCCCAACTGCCAGGTGAGCATCATTGCTGGAGTTTCTCTGAGGTGGGTGTCGCAGAGCTCACCATGTTTTCTCCTCACAGACGCTGCTGGCACGCTGTCTCTCTTAGGCTTGCACACCTAAGGATCTAGTACCTTTTTAGTACAATTTTTAGAATACCCCTGTATTCTAAAATGTGATGTGTAGGAAGTAAGAATTATAAATAAAAAATTAATAGACTGTCTTAAATGTAATGTGAAGGTGGAATAAAAGGACAGTTGTATATCATATAAAGTAACACATTTTGTGCCAAATGGTCAGCCATGATGAGACCCTGTGCAGTGCTGTTTGTGCTCATTTAGTGCAGACTGGCCCAGGGGCTATGTTGACGTTATAGATACCAGCTGGTGGGAGAATATTGCAGAATGGTGAGCAGGAAGTTTCAAATTAAAGGAAAGGATGATTTTCTTTTTAGACTTATAGTTGAGTTCCTGGAAAGTTCAAGTCATATTAAAACTGTGTAAAATGTTTTGTGTTGAATGGACCAAGACTCTGGGTTCAGAGTCAGAAGTGTGTGCTGTGCCCAGGTGGTGCTTGGGAAGTCTCTGTCAGGCAACTGTCCCTGTGCTGGAGTGCATCTCAGCCTCCTTGGCTCTTGCCAGGAAATCATGGTGATGTCTGTCCCGTGGCTGCCACCTCGGCCTGCATCTCGTCACCTCTGCTCATTGCTCTAGGGTGAAACAGAAGGGTACAGCAGCCCCTGCCCTGAGAGCCTTGTGCGTTTGTTCCCAGGATGGCTGCCCCAGGCTTCCGTTGCTCCTGCTCTTGTGTTTGGGGCGGGCTGACCTCATGAGCCAGGAGAGTGGTGTCTGATCTGTAACTGGAATCCCACCATCAGTGCTTGGTGGTGGTCTTGTCTGGGCTAGGGAGGGAGTTGACCCCATGTGAGGAGGAGCTTAGAGAAGGAGGAGCGCCAGCTGTGGCTCAGCCTTGAGCGCCTTGTTTAGGAGCTCCATCTTACTGGGCAAGGTGTGCAGGACTCTGGGTGTTACTGTCACCCTGCGTACATGCTCAGCCAAGCCATACATGCTCAACCAAGCCGTGCAGCTGCTTCTTGGTCTGGTTTATTCATCTGCAAAACATAGTCAGGAAGTGACATCCAGGGTCCTGCAAGTGTGGTGGTGACCAGGTCCAGGCTCTCTGAGACTTTAGGATAGATTAGAACTCCATCCCAGGACATAGTGAAAGTCACTAATGCGTAGACACGTTTCATCAAATGGCAGTTAAACATCGAAGATGTGGGCAGCAAAGTGTGGAAATGTCTCCCAAAGCAGGTAAAAATTGGTTGACCTTTGAGTAGTAAGGTACTTCTATGAATTGTTTATTTTGGACCTCAGATATTTAAAGTGAAAGAAGTATATAGATTAGCTTATCTTCTTTCTTTATTTATGGTACTGGGGATTGAACTCAGGAACAGTCAACCACTGAGCCACATCCCAGCCCTATTTTGTGTTTTATTTAGAGACAGAGTCTCACGGAGTTGCTCAGTGCCTCGCAGTTGCTGAGGCTGGCTTTGAACTCATGATCTTCCTGCCTTAGCCTCTGGAGCTGCTAGGATTACGGGCAAGTGCCACCTCGCCCAGCTAGCTTAAGTCAAATGCTGTTAAAAATACCTATAATTCCTTGGGCCCACTGCTTGTTTGTGGTTTAGATTTACTGAGAACTGGGTGTGTAATCTCACAGATAAAGGCAGGTCCATGGGGATCTTTGAGATGTAAGGAGGCCTCTGGAGCTGCTTTAGCAGCTGTCCCCTGGGAGGCCACACGTCCTTCATTTGCAGAGTGTGTATGTGGCCCAGACCCTACAGCCAGGAGCATGCACCATTGAGCCCTTTGCACACACAGGTTCACTCTGCTTGTTGGTAATTTCTAGTTAAAACTGGCCTGGACCAGTCTGCTATCAACAGAGTTATTTACTTACTCTTTTCCCTTCTTGGAATGCAGAGGTGGTGGAGTACTGCCAGCCTTGGCTGGCATTTCAGATTCAGATTTTCAGATTCTACACCTGGATGAAATTCTTTAAATAAATTCAAGGAAAAAAAAAGAGAAGAAAAGTCCCGTTTTCTTTGAAGTTAGAGCTTAATCCTTGTAATCAACTTGTTTGTGAGGTTGGTTGGAATCTGATCCAGCAGTGGTGCTCCACTTGAGGATAAAGAAAATGGTCTTGGATTCTCTGAAGTGGGCATTCTTTTCCCCCTTCTGTTAACTTCTGTGAATTCATAGGTTTTATGTCAGTGTGCCATAAATTCAGATTTTGTGTGATTTCCATTCTGTGGGCAGTGACATGAAGTTGTGACCTTGAAGCTGCTTGGAGGAGGGGAGGGAGCCATGGATGGTGAGGTGCGGTGTCGAGAGCGAGGCTCAATGAGGCCCCCTCTCCTGCGCCGCCAACAGGTGCTTTTCTACAGATGTGAAAATCGTTTTCCTGTACTTCTTTAGGGCTAGACACAGACATTTGCAGAAAGCCCGTTGTGGACGTCACAGCGAGCCTGGAGTGCTGGAGTGAGCGAAACTCGGGCCTGGGGCTGCGACAGCAGCTGCAACTGAGCTGGGCTGAGAGAGTCCCCTGGGCCTGTGGCATCCTGAGGAGCTGGCACCTTGGTGACTCTGTGCAGCTTGGCCCAGGTGTTTCCTTCCTCTTCCCTCCCTCCTTTTGCCCATTTTGCTGTGTTGCCCAGCTGACCTTGAACTCTAGACCCTAGTTCGCCTCCTGCCTCAGCCTTCCAAGTGCTGTCACTGTGGACACTGCCATGTCATCCACTCAAAGCCAGGGGCTTCTGCCGTGTGTGTTTTATTAACTGAGCACATTGACTTAAAAAGTTTGTGCTTGTTATTTTTAAAAGGAATTTATTTATTTTTTAAAATTAAAAAATCTTGTTTGTATTTCTACAATGTAAAAGCATTTGTAATAAATAAGAGGTTTCTGTATAGTGCTAGTCCTCAGAGTTTAAATAAAAGTGATTTAAAGTTTCTCTTTCAGAGAGATGAGTACCATGAAATTTACGGAAAGGGAATTGTTTTCTTTCTTTGCCTCAAAACTGACCATTGACCTGGAGTGATTAAAAATGATTTAAATTAAAGGATTTAAACCTTCAGCATGCTGGTTGCTGATTCTGTTTCCCAGAGGATGTTGGTGAATAGGCTTTTCTGTACACCCTCCCTAACCCCCACTTCCCTGTAGACATTTGGCTTCTTGGTAGAGCTCAGCTCATGCTGAGCATCACTGTTGTGGCCACTGGGCACTTGAGGGGCTTGGCTTGGGGACACTGCCTGTTCCCATGATGGGGCCGTCGATATTCTTGGTCCACAGTCAAGCATTTCATGGGCTTTAGGATGTGGCAATCTCAAGACAGGGCTGAGTGAATTGGGAGAAATGGTTTGATCTTGGTCGTGACAGATTTGTTTAAACCTTTCTTATCTAATTTTGAATTTTGGATGTTTCTGTTTGATTTTATGATTCCTTTTCCTGGACTATACTCTCTTGCACAGCTGTACACTGTGGTGGCCTGATTGTGATCTCCTGTGCATGTCGGAGCTGGGTGCTTGCCCGAGGAAGCATGAGGTTCACATGCATGCACCCTAGTGGATCAGTGACATGGTCAGATGATAGAGGCGGTCTAACAGCTAGGGCTGATAGTCACTGTGGGCAGACATCTCAGCAGAGTGTGTGCGTTCCCATGATCTGCAGCTCTTCTCTAGTATCAGCATCTCTCATAACTTGTGGATGGGACCGTGTTGACTAGATCATTCTGGAAAGAACTGCCATCCCGAGAGTTGAGACCTCTGGGTCATGAACCTGTGGAACCACTTCATTTATTCAACTCATTAATTTCTTTCAGCAGTATTTTTTACAATTTTCAGAGTATAGCAACTGCAAATATATCATTAAATTTGTCTTCACATACTTCATACATGTAGATTCTATGTTTTAAATTTCAATCTCTACTTGTTCAGATTTTTTTTTCTTTAACTTTTGTTGGGGTTCCAGTGCTTGGGATCAAATTTGGGACCTCATGCATGCTAGACAGGTGCTTTACCACTGAGCCACACTCCAGCTCCTAAATTCACTTACTCCAGTGGCTTTTCTGTAGGATTAAAAAAAAAAAAGGTACATAACTTTGTATTTATCCTTTCTTTCAAATCTCAGTCCCTTTCTTTATTGCATGGACTGTGTCTCCATGTTGGGCTGTCCCTGTCCCCTTGCTCTGACTCGGGATAAAGCCTCCAGCCTTTCGCCATCACGTGTGGCAACAGCTGCACGTGTTCCTGGTACTCTCTCCTAGGATATGGTTCCCCTCCTTCTCCCTGTTCTGTGGAGCTCCTGTGTGAACAGGCACTGGGTCTTCCCGTGCTGAATGCTTCTACCTGAGATGAGCCAACAAGGTGAACTCTCCTGCTGGTTCCCAGGTGAAGCCGACCTGACCTGAGCACAGTGTGCCGCCTCTTTTGTGTGCTACTAGGTTGACTTGCTGTAATTAGTGGGGGCTTTTCTCACCCAGGCTCAGGGGGCACATTAGTCTGTAATTGCCTTTGTTTGATGTTATATTAGTCTGTGTTGTTAGAATGATGCTGATCTCAAAAGTGAGTTGGGAAGTTGCTTCTCATTGTGCTTCTGTAGGTTCAGCTTTGGTTTTCCTTCAATAATTGATAGAATTTGCCAAAGATCCTCCTGGGCCCTAGGCTTGAAATCATGAATTCAGTTTCTTATAAATATAGGACTTTAAAAAATATGGAACTTCTTGGGTTCGTGTTGTGTGATTTTCCTTTTCATCTAAATGCAGAATTAAATAGCTTAATCTTGATCACAGTGTTTCCACGGTGGCTGAAATGTGTGTAGGTCCACGTGGCATTGAGACACAATGTTTCTGTGGGCTCTTCTGGTCTGTAGCAGCTTCTCAGACTGCCTTTGATTTTGATGGCTTTTTGAGAGATACTGATTAGGTGCTTTGCAGGATGTCTGTCCACTGGCATTTGTCTTCTCCTTTCCTCCTGGTCTCATGAGGATGGTGGGTGTTGGAGGACCACTCCAGAGGTGAAGTGCCCTTCCCTCATCCTATCCAGGTCCACACCATCTGCAGGACTCGTCCTGGGTGAAGAGTGTTTGCCAGACTTGCCCTGAGGAGGGAGTGCCTCTCTCCTCCCTGCCATGCTTCCTGAAGGAGGTGGCTCTGCCCAGCTTCCACTTAAGGAGGGGGGCGCTCTTCTCACTTCCCAAGGTGGGCCTGTCTTCACCAGGCGGTGGTCTCAACTCTCCTGGTTATTCACATCAGTGTGGACTCATGGGTATTTATTAAAGTAGGTGGAATCAGTGAGACTTTATTCCTTCACTCTGTTGTCCAGCTCTGGCCATTGGTGCTCTCTCCGTTGGCTCTGGTGTCCTATGGCCTGCCCCTGTCATGGTGGACTTCTTGGTTTGAGCACTTCCTTCCTTACCAGGTGTTGCTAGGTGCTTCCCCAGGCTTATCCCAGGCGAGAATTGGCCATTTTCCTTATAACCTTATATTGGAAAAAGGTGATAGAGACCCGGATCTTGGATAAGGCATCTGGAGAGGTGGAGGGTCCTGGCGCAGGTCCATGGTCCATGGGCTTATAGTCAAGTCTTCTCTTACATGTGGTCAGAGTGCTGGTGTCCACCTGAGTCAGTCTCCCGTTCTTGTTTGCTTTCTTAACAGAAGTACATTACCCACCGACTCACTGTCCTGACTTGGGGCTCTTGGTTTGGGATTCAGAATTCTGTGGTGTGCAATGTGACTTCTGAGGAGCCAGGTTTGAGCCTTCTAGAGCTGCTTGGCTCTGGAAGCTCCTTTCCTCCTGCAGCCAGTTTTTGAGGCTGGTTGCACCCGGCTCTTCCCATTTCTATGGAGCACTTGGCTGTTGGGATTGTTTAATGCTGTGCTTTGCTTATCTTGTTGTATATTGGAAAGGAATTTTTAATGCTAACTTATCCTTGAGTATTTATTTTTGGATTTTAGCTTTTATGAATTTTTAATCTTTAACCCGTGAGCAATAGCAATAAACCTTTGAGAACAAGTTTTTGTCCCAGCTTGACTAATTGGATGATTTTTGTGTTGACTAGGTGGCAGGAGCTGTTAGGATGTGGGCTGGCAAGGTGGTAATGCCTCTGGCTGTGCCCTTGTGGGCTGGGTGGATGTGGCCTTCGAGGCAGAGCTGCCCATGGAGTCTCCATGCCTGGGGCCTTTCCGTCCTTTGGCCATGCCAGCCCTGGCCTCAGGCTCTGGGAGGGGAGGGCTGGAGCTGGTGTGATTCTCCGTTCACAGTCCAGCAGTGAGCACTGGCCGCAGGGCTGCTTTTGCAGGTAAGGGGGCCAGGAAGTGTAGTCTGGCTGCACAGTGCTCCTGGGACAGTGCTGCTTGTGGAAGGGCAAGTGGGGGCTTGTGAACGCCCCAGCCGCCTGCCACACCGGGGCTGGAGGACTTGAGGGTGTCTGGCTTCATTGTTTTTCTGTGGTCCCTCCATTTCCCCTCCTCTTATTGAAACTAAGACTGGAAAAACATTGCAAGAACCCACAGAGCATGATCTTATTTTCTGTGACCCAGTTTTTTTTTTTTTCTGGTACTGGGGATTGAACCCAGGGGTGCTCTATCACTGAGCTACATTCCCAATGCTTTTATTTTTTTTATTTTTAGACAGTTGCAGAGGCTGGCCTTGAACTTAGGTTCCCCTGCCTCAGTCTCCTGAGCAGTTGGGATGACAGGTGTGTGTGCTGGCCTGACCCAGGTTCTTGTACATTATGCAGGAGCATGAATGTGAAAACGCATAGGAGAATGTGTACTGTCTGGAGTTTTAAAAGAAATCTGTCAACTTGTCTTATAATTAGAAAGCAGAAAAATTATTTGAATTCTTGAGTGTTAGCTTGCTTCTGAGACATTTTTTCCTTTGAGATAATTCACAAAAAAAACCCCAGAAAATTAATATAATACAGATTTCCCAAACTGAACTCGGTGTGTAGTTAACATGAGTTGCAAAAGGAATGCTGACCTGCACCAGCACAGGATGACACACCATGCTGGTGCAGGTTGGCATCCCTTTTGCAGCTCAGTCTTCAAGTGTTTGCTCAGTATTCAGATTAGTTTCTCTTGCCTCCCACAGAAGACAGAGTGGGCCACTGTGTGGTCAGCAGTGCCAGGTGGCCTGGCTCCCAAAATGGGGATGGGACAGTATTGGTCAGCGGCTGTGCAGCTTGCTAAGTTGCTGAGGGAGGCCCTGAACTGAGGGCACACGTGGTTTGGGTTTGTGGGGGCCACCTGGAGTGGAGCCCTGAGTCCTTGTCTGCACGTGACCGTGGCATGTGTGGTGTTCCAAGCTTTCCACTACAAACAACTGATTGGTAGTGGCCTTTTGTATTAAAATGTGGCAAACACAAATTCATGAGAAGTAGTTTAAATACTATATTTTTCAGAGAGAGGATATTTTTAAAAAATTTTGTTTAGTTGTTGATGGGCTTTTATTTTTATTTATTTACATGTGGTGCTAAGGATTGAACCCAGTGCCTCACACATACCAGGCAAGTGCTCTGCCACTGAGCCTCAGCCCTAGCCCAGAAGAGGGTACTTTTGTGACTTGATTTTGGTAGCCTTTTTTTTTTTTTTCCCCATGTACTTGAACAAAGCCTGAGATGGCCCTTGTTTGGGTGGATGATGAGCCAAGGGAGAGAAGAGTCAATTTTCTATAATAGTAGACGTGGGCCTGCTCTGGCTGGGCTCAAGGACCAGCTGCATGAGCCGTGGAGCCAGGAGAGCTCGCCTCTGGAGAGCGCTCCTCTAGTCTGTGCGGCGATGCCCCAGGGTTCTCAAGGTCCGTGGAGGTCTTTGAACCAAGCAGACACAGGTCTCCTGCACATGGCAGACCCACGCCTTGTAAGTAAACTGCTCAGCAGAGAAGGTGCAAGTCCAGAGGAAGCCCGGAGAGCACAGTGAACCTCCAAATGGTGCCGTGTGTTCATGTGCATAGTTTTGCTGTTTAGCTTTTTAAAAAATTTTGTTTTTAATTAATAATTAAGTAATTTTGTGGTACTAGGGATTGATCCCAGGGGTACTCTACCACTGAGCTATACCCCAGCCCTTTTTATTTTTATTTTTGAGGCCGGGACTTGCTAAGTTGCTGAGGCTGGCCTTGAACTTGCAATCCTCCTGCCTCAGCCTCCCAAATTGCTGGGATCACAAGTGTGCACCACTGTGTATGGCTCTTGTTCAGATTTTAAAACAGTCACCCATCAGAATTACCTGGGGGGCTTGTAAAAGTGAGAAAAGGCCCCAATCTCTCTTTGGGGGATTCCGACTTACCTAGAAAGTTCTGGTGTGTAGGAAGCAGTACTCGGTAGCTTGCTCTGTGGATTTTGTTTCAGGAAGTCTCCTCTGTGTGTCACAGAAGCATTTGGGCTCTGGTCCAACCTTGCTGTGCTTCCGTGTGGTTACACAGATGTGTGCCAGGGGTCAAGCTGCCCAGAGCCACAGGCACACCCCGACACACACAGGTGCAGAAAATGGTGAAGTCCAGGCAGGGGCTCTGGTCTCGCCTCAGGGTTGTTTCCTATGGTTGTTTCCGTGGCACAGATGACACACGTGTCACCACTGGGGGATGCTGGGGAATGGTTCACAGGACTCAGTGTGCTGTTTTTCTGCAACTTTCTGTGAATCTGTGAATCTGTAATTATTTAAAACATGTGTCAGGGCTCAACCAGAGAGGCAAAACCAGTTGGGGGCATGCATGTGTACGAGAGAGAGAGAGAGAGAGAGAGAGAGAGAGAGAACTCTAAAGCCATAAGGGATTTATTTCAAGCAACTGCCCACACAGTTGTGGGCTGCTGAGCAGGTGTGGATGGGTGGGGAAGGCATAGCAGTCTGGGCCTGCAGGCAGGAGCTCTTTGGAGGCCAGGCTGGGGGGCACACAGACCTCTGAAGGGACCACCCGGGATAATCTCTCCTTTGGTGGACTGGGGTGGACCAGTGAGGACTTTAATCCTGTTTGCAAAATCCCTTTCCATCCCAGGCACCCCAGAAGTAGTGAGTGAAAAAGGGGAAACACGGCTTGTGGCCAGCCTGTGGCTTGGAGAGAAAGCATGGGCGTGTTCAGAATGTCAGACCCTCCAGGAAAGTTCATCATTTCCACCCCAGTTTCTGGGAAAGGCTTCCAGCGCACATACGTGCACATCTACATTTATTTGTGCATTTTTGGCACTTAATATTATTGTGATACTTTTCTCATATCATCCCTTAGATAACTACTACTTTTTTGTGTGATTCTAGGCATGGAATCGAGGGCCCTGTGCGTGCCAGGCAACTGCTCTTCCATGTGATATGGAAGTTCCATAGCTTAGCTTTTGAAAAATGAAATATTCTTTGTACTAAATATTCTTTGGTACAATTCAAAGTTGATAGGCTTGCATAAATATCAAACCCATAGAAGTCATTTTAGTCCCTTGATTGGCACATATGAGATTGTTGGAGGCTGAACCTGGCTGCAGTGATCAGATAGAGTCTCCTGGAGGGTGAGGCAGCTCAGCGGCAGAGCACTTGCCTAGCACACACCTGGCCCCGAGTTCCATTCCTAGCACTGCAAAAAAGGAAGGAAAAATTACCTGGTTCCTTTTTTTAAAAAAAAAAAAATATATATATATATATATATATTTAGTTGTTGATGGACCTTTATTTGTTTATCTTTCTGTCTGTCTGTCTATCTGTCTATCTATCTATCTATCTATGGTGATGAGGATTGAACCCAGTGCTTCATATGTGCTAGGCAAGGGCTCTGCCACTGAGCCACAACCCCAGCCCTACCCGGTTCCTTTTGATACCTGACCGGTGGATAATTCATCATGGTTTGGTGGGTTACTTTAGGTGTTACCAAAGAACAAGTAGAATGGTCGAAAGATAATAATACCTTTTAATGATGTTCCGTCTTGGAAAACCAGCTGTGGTCCTGTGACAGACTGGGGGCCTACTGAGGTGCTGTTTTTGTACCTGAGGCGGGTGGTTCAGTCATATGGCTGTGATGCCAGGCTGATTTCATGTGTGCCAATCACAGATGAACAGTCTTTTTTCCTAGGAAAGGATGTTTTATTCACTGGTAGTATGACTTTGTATTTTTAGTGCTAGTTCTTTTGCTTCCCAACAGATCACAGCAAGGCATACTTTAGAAAATTTCTTGTGACCACAAAGTGCTAAGGGTTGAAAAATTAATGATTGAAAATACAAATGAGATTTTGCCTCAGGAGTCAGTTGCACGCCTGTAGTGCTTCCTCCAGGGTGTTGCTGGCTCTGGTGGCTTCTGGGTTGTGGCCATTGACCTTTCCTAGAATCTTTTTTCTTCAGAGCACAGCCCAAGGCCCTGTGGCTGTGGCCTGTGTGCTTTCCAGGAGAGCCCGCAGGTAGCACACACTGTGTGTCTTTTGGCCATCTGATGCGACAGCTGCCCCTGGCTCCCTAGGGCTGGTGTGTGCAGTGACACTGGTCTACATCGACATCAGCTGGAACGGGTCGGGAAAGGCAGGCTGGTTTTCAGTGTGACACCCATGCTGGACAACTCGCGGTGCTTCCGCCTGTTGTGCACAGACTATTTAAGTACCCTCTGCCCTGCTGTCCCACAGAATGTGCCTGTGAGTTAGGAAGGTAAACTCTCAGTTAAGAAGCCCCCCTTGAGTTTATTCTTAGCTAGTGCAAATTAACTGAGGCCTGCCTGGGACCACCTCCTTCCCCTCCCTCTTCCCTCAGCAGGCACTGGGAGCTGACTGTATTGAATGACTCTGATGTGCTGACAATGAATGTTGTTGTTTTAAGGTCTTCTTTTTCTTGTGATTCTTTTGTTCCATAGCGTCGTCCCCCAGACTACAGTAATACTCAACAATGATCGGCAGAACGCCATTGTAGCCAAGATGGAAGACCCCTTGAGCAACAGGGCACCGGATTCCCTGGAAAATATCATTAGCAAGTCAGTAGCCACGCACCACCCCACCTTTCCCTGCCTCTGTGATGAGAATAAGTCAATGTCCCCAGCCAGGGCACGGTTGAAACACGTGGTCCTTCTCTGTTCCCGGGTGATCCTGGCAGGCACAACTTGGTTCTGTGCAGTCAGGAGGGCCAGTACAGCGCTCAGTGTGGGAGTGGGGGTAGGCCAAGAGACCACACCCTGCTTCACAGCCACACAGTGAGGGGCCAAGGGACGTCTGTGTTGGAGCTGATGCGTGATGGAGGGGGATGGCAGTGTGTTTTCACAGTGGTCAGTTGGTCATTCTGTCTGTCCCTATAAGCAGCATGTCAGGCAACCAGACACCTCTCTTGAGTTGGCTGAATGAGATGGGCATGTTGAGTTTCTGGCTTTTTCTTGCACCCTTTTCTTTTGAGACACATTGAGTGGAAGTATGGTGGAGTGGGAGTGGACAGAGAGCACTGGTGCCCACCCAGGGGTAGCTGGAGCCACCACAGGTGCCCTCTGCCCAATGCTCTGAGCTGTGCACATCCCTGTGAGGGTCATTGTTGCTTTTCGTTTCCATCTGTGTCTTCACAACGTTCTGTTTTGCTTTTTCTCAGTCTCTTCTGCAGATTGTTGCTCCTCTAGGTTTGTCCCGGTTCCTCATTGTCTTGGTCCAGCCCTGTAGGAAGCAGCTGAAGTCTCGGGGTGGGCGGTGGGGTGCCCCAAGGCCAGCCAGGCTGCTGGGCCGAGTCCAGCAGGTTGGTCTGAGTGGAGGAGCCACTTTAGGAAGCGTGATGGGCAGCTCCCCCCTCTGAGGACAGCTAGGACCTTAAACAAGGCCTTTTTTGACTTTGTAACAGGGAACTAGTGCTTCCTTTCCCTCTGGATGCTGAGCAGGCCATGGTCAGGGATGTTGACAGGGCCATTTAGAAGGCAGGTCATCAGTAGTCCCTAGAGTGCTCTCTGCAGCTGGCCCTGTGGCCCTGCTGTGTTGGCAGGACTTCATTGCTGCATGCCACCAGCCCTTGTGATGAGAGTAGCTCTCAGGGAACTCCTGGGATTCGAAACTGGCCTTAGAAACCCTCACCATGGTTTGTCCGTGGGAATAACTGGGAGTGTGATTGCGGTTTTGGAGGCTGAGTCACCTCTCGGATGTCTGAGCGGAGGGATGGGCTATCTGGAGCTCTGGGCTCCCTTCCTCTTCATTTTGTCTTTCCTCCAACACAGCCCTAAAAATGACTCTTACTCAAGCCAGCATTTCATAGCATAGCCTCTCCACCCAGAAAGCCGCGTTCCAGGCCCAAGTCACAGTGAGTCTCGATCCACCTCTCTTGTGGTGTAAATATTTTCTTTAAACCTTCATTTTATTTCGTACCATTTCTTTCAGCCCCAGACTGTTTCTCCATTAAATTGCTATTAGTCTTCGTAGAAAAGCTGTGTGGGGAGACATTGGTCCATTGGTCCATGCTCAGTCAGATGCTGTGGTCACCGGGAAGAGGACTGTCCAGTGAGTCAGGGCTGACCTCGGCGTGTTGCCCAAGTCACTCTCACCACAGGCTGCTGTGCTTGCTTCCCGCCAGCGCTGTTCCCGGGCGGCGGCAGAACACCATCGTGGTGAAGGTGCCGGGACAGGACGACAGCCACTATGAGGACGGGGAGAGCGGCTCGGAGGCCAGCGACTCTGTGTCCAGCTGCGGCCAGCCGGGGAGCCAGAGCATCGGGAGCAACGTCACCCTCATCACCTTGAACTCGGAAGGTGTGTCCCTAGGGCTGCTTTTCTGCTTGGCCAGCACAGTGATTGTGACAGCCTTGTTTTCATCATTTTAGGAAAGAAGTTCGCACTCATTGTCTTTAAGAAAAGTAAAATGATGTAGAAATACAGGTGAAGTGCAATAGCTTGGAACTGGGTGGTGGTGCACGCTCCAGGAGGCCGCAGAGGCCGAGGCAGGGGGATGACAGTTCAGAAGTCCGCGAGGCCCTAAGCAGCTCGGTGGGAGCCTGCTCAAATAACAGTACACGGCCTGGGATGTGCTGCATGGTCAGGTGCCCCTGGGCTCTGTCCCTGGTGTGGGGTCCTTCTGTGCCCGCTTGTACACCTGATGATTTTGCAGTTCACCTTTCACTGTTTTCTAGAGTAGGCTCTTTCCACGTTGATACAGATGTCACTTCCAGGTCATGCATTTAGCAACTTTCTGATGCTCCCTGCTGGGTGGCAGTCCTGTCCTGTCCTCATTCCCTGGCAGCCGCAGGTTCGCACTCTCTGCACCGCAGCTGGACGTGGACCCCGACGTGCTGGGCTGAGAGATGCTGTCTGTTCTAGTTATGGCACACGCTGCCTCTCCTGACCGGGCTCTGCACGGGCGGGTGGGAAGGCTGGTAGCTGGGTCTGTCTGTGTTTCTTGGACCCCTGCCTGGGGCTTCTGGGAGCCCCAAGGTGGGGACGGTCCTTCTCTCCTGAGGGGTCCGAGGTACCCTCTTGCCTGTCTCTTGGCCTGTGGAGACAGCCCCATGTGCCTTTGAAAGGCTTCATGTCACCTGGAGCCCTCATGTGCTCTTGTGACTAACTTTGTAGCCACCATAAGTGACATTGTTACCACAGCATGAACAACATGCACAAAGCCCTAGATTTGACCCCAGCACTGCAGCAGAATAACACAGAGCGACAACACAGGGAGAACGGCAAGAACCAGGCCGACTCCGCTGTGTCTGCAGAGCTCTGGGGCAGGGTTTCATTTACCAGGGAGGTTTTCCTGCTTCGCCATCTCAGTTATTGGTTTTTTCCTATAAACAGGATGTAGGTTTGTCAGCTTAACAAAGAGTTTTCTGTTAGAGAAACTGGTTACCGTGGCTGAAACTCTCGATTAAATGTTTTTTCAGAAACTGCTTTTACTTCCACTAAATTGCTAGGAGTTAAATGGCAGAACAGTGAGGAAAAAAGAGGTAACCTTTTTAAAAAAGCTTGTATACCATAAAGTCGACTGTGTTAAAGCATCCATTTCAGTGGTTGTGACACTTGCTCTGGAATGCCCCCCAAGGGCACCTGTGGAAGTCTTGGTTGGGGTCTGCAGTGTTATTGGGAGGTGTGGAGCCTTTAAGAGGCGGGGCCTAGTGGGAGGATGTTAGGTCATGGGGTGTGCCCATGAAAGGACTGGACTCTCTTTGCTTCCTGGAGGGCCACCCTGAGGTGAGCCTCTGCCTGTGCTCCCTCCATGACATGCTGTGCCACCTCAGGACCAAAGCCAAGGGGCCAGGTGATCATGGACTAAACCCTTTGAAACCCTGAGCCAGAATAAATCTTTCCTCCTCAGTTGTCTTACCTGGGGTACTTGTGACAGGGACAGAGGTGGCTGATTTCATGGTGGCTAGTGTATTCATAAGGATACAACCATCACCTTTATCTAATTCTAGAACTGTTTTTTGTGGGGTGGGTGCCAGGGATTGAACTCAGGGGCACTCGACCACTGAGCCACCCCTCAGCCCTATTTTGTATTTTATTTAGAGATGGTCTCACTGAATTGCTTAGCACCTTGCTTTTGTTGAGGCTGGCTTTGAACTCCATCCTCCTGCCTCAGCCTCCTAGTTGCTGGGATTATAGGCGTGTGCCACTGGTCCCAGCTAGAATGTTTTTATCTCTCTGAAAGAAACCCTTGCCCAGTAGCAGTGACTCCCCCTCCACCCTCGCCCTTCCAGCCCCCCCTCTGTCTCAAGGGGCTTGCCTGCTGTGTACATTTCACTAAATGGACTCCCTGTCCAGGTGGCGGCCTGCAGCAGTAGCTGCATAGCATTGTAGCATTCGTAGCTGAATAGTATTGTCCTTTGTCAGTTGATGGGCATTTGAGTTACTTCCACTTTGTGGCTGCTGTAAATTATGCTTTATGTATTTACATATGGGTGAACCGCCAGGTGAGGGCAACTGGCTCCTTTACACCAAGTGTGAGGAGAAGAGTGCAGCCGATTCCCTCCTCGTGGAACCCTGTGAGGCTCACTGCAGGACCGCAGGGGAGATGGGTTGCTCTCCTCCTCCATGTGGATTTTGCGCAGTTGGTCTGGTTAGCCACGGAGGCCTTGGGTTCAGTTAGTGTAAACCCCTCCAGCTAAAGAGCAAAATATCCCTGGGAGTCTTGAAAACAAAAATTCCCCCTTACAAATTTTTGTCTGAGTGTGGTTGGTCAGCGTCACACGTGTCTGCTGGGGAAGCGCTGCCTGGCACTGAGAGGAAGGTGGGGAGCACTGGTGTCTGGACATGGTGCTGTTCACCTCCTCGGGAAAGCGCGGGTTTCTTTACGTCCGAGTTCAGGTTCTTTAAATATGAGATGCCACTCCATGTAAGACATATGTCTTTATTTGATTTTTTGTTTTTAAGACATGCTTCGTAGCAGAGGCTTCAAGCACAGTGTTAAGACCACTTGGAAAGCTGTTTCTGCCACAGGGATCTTGAGCTGTAGCACAGGGTGTTAGGATCAGACTAGAGACATTTTTCCAGTTTAAGATTTTACTTTGTTTTGAAGAAAGGTCAGAGTTCAGATAGTTCCACCTTCTCAGCCATCACAAGAGGACACAGATGGGTCTGTTCCTGATCTCCGGGGGATGGACACGCCCGCAGCATGCCATGTCTGCAGCATGTCATGTCCGGAAGGACACGTCTGCAGCATGTCCTGTTGGGAACTCGGCTAGCGGAGCCGCCATGTTGGTTCAGTGGTTTGGTGAAGGCTGTTTGGAGATGGAGGGTCCTCTTTAAGTGATTGCTGTGTCTGTAAATCCTGGAAGAGCAGCCAGTCCTGAAGGTCTCTTTCATCAACTCACTGTTGAGGGTAGTGGCGTCCCTGACCTTTGGTAGGACTTGTGTGTGCTGGGACACAGATTAACTGCCCAGTACGGGTGTTGCCCTGGCTGGAGCAGCTGCTGGGCAGGGAGCATCAGGGCAGCAGGTGCCTGTTGGAGAAGCAGTACACACGCGGGGTGCTCTTGGGTAGTAGGCTTGTCTTTGGAGTGTTTCTGTGGTCCCTGGTAAGAACCAAGAGCTACAAGTGTACAGATTGTTTTTGTCGTCTTGTGTAAGTATTTAAGTGTCTGAAGTCTACAGAATCATGAATTTCAAAGCAGTTTTCTTTTTTTAATTTTTAGTTGTAGATGGACACAATATCTTTATTTATTTTTATGTGGTGCTGAGGATCGAACCCAGTGCCTCACAGATGCTAGGCAAGTGCTCTACCACTGAGCTACAGCCCCAACCCCTCAAAGCAGTGTTTACTTAAGAATTCCAAATGCCATTTTACATCAGGCTTGGAGTCAGTTTATTATACTGCAAAGGTGACAGCTCAAGTTTTATCCTACTTTTTTTTACTTTTGTTGATGATGTAAACTTCATTTGAATGAGAAAGAAGGTAACTCTTAATTGTTCAGAGCACTGACCACTAAACTCAGTTCTTGAGTTCATCTTCCACTGGTGGTTTGGGTCCTGGTGCACCTCTGTCATTGAGCACTGGAAGTGTGGGCAGATGGAGTTAGAGAAGCAAATTAGCTAAAATGCACAAAATTAAGGAATTCAGTTAGGTTTCTAATAAAGCACTTTAATTCCTGCAGTGGAGGCATTTAATAATTCCTGCAAAACTTGACTCATCCTGCATATCAGAGTTGGGTGCTGACTGTGCTTTGGTGACTTCTTGTCTCCGTCAGGTTCTGAGTGCTCTGCAGCCAGCACGGCGGCCTCTGGCACTGTGATGTGCTGAGCAAGGGCAGCCAGGCAGAGGCTGGGAATCTTCTTTTTCAGAGGCCATCAGTCAGGAGAGCTGGCAGACGTGTCCTGCAGGATGTTGTTGGCTCTGTGCACTGCCAAGTCAGATTAATAACAATTTGCTGTGTTTACAAAATGTCAGCCATACATATGCAAAGGAGGAAATTTTGCCAAAAACATTCTTCGAACATTTATCTTACATGTATTTTAGCATAAATTGTTATACATGAGCACATTTTCATGGGATCATGAATCGGCCTCTGAGAAGAGTGACAGGGTCAGTCTGGTGACCTAAGGGAACAGAGTTACTCCAGACAGACTGGCCTGGGGTGTGAGTGGTCTCAAGCCCAGCTTGTTGCCTCTGTTTCTGCTGTGCCAGAGGTGGCAGGACATGTAGCCTGGGACACTTGGCCTAGTCATGAGCAAGTGGCACATTCTGCTTAGTAGGTAGGAGTTCACCAGTGGCCTCCAAGGAAGGTAGGAGGCAGGTGTGGCAGGATGCACATCATGCTTCAGACTCTGACCTCATTAGCTGTTTGTGTCATTGTGAGCAACCAGGGTATCAGAGGTGTCCAGCCACAGAGAACTGGGCCCATGGCAGGGCCTTGGACCCTCCCTCTGGAATGACTGCATGACCTAGTCTTTTTAATCAATGACTAAATAGTAATGTTTGCACATTACTAGTAATATGTTTATAATAGAATCGTTTGGTTGATTTACAATTACCCACTCAAAAAAGAAAAGAAAAAAAGTAGCCCATGGTGGAGGGGTAAGTAAAGAAAAGAAGGCATTTTGAGAGAAAATGGTAGAATATATTCATTTCTAAATTGATGTCTCTGTAATTTGTAGCTTGTGGAGTGTCAATGGAATGGATTTCTAAAATTCTCAAATTCTGTGTCAGATAATTATCAAGTCCCAATAGGATGGTTCTTGTGGTGTCCTCCAGGCCTGGAATCTTCACTCAGTTCAGAGCACGTCCTTCCCTTGCAGTCTTTCTGGCCCCCATTCCTATCCCGGATACTTCTTTGATGACCACTGGTTCGCGTGGTCATCAAAGAAGGATGAAGGTCTGTCATGAGCATCTATTGTGACGTGGTAGGGCTCTGGCTGCAGGTGTCCAGCGTGGGTGTGCTGTACAAACGTGGCTTCATTGTCAGTGGGTCCTTGGCCCGAGGGTCCTGGCTACCCCAAATCACAGTACTTTTCATGGAGCAGATAATTGTAAGTAGCATAACAGTAACATTTCATGGATCACGTGGAAATCTTATGAACCTAACTCCCTTA